>NW_010207972.1:0-19380 GCF_000695765.1 Mesitornis unicolor
TCCAACTCCCGAGATTCTGTGATTCTGTGAAAACTTGCAGCTAAACAAGACTCAGTCACTTTTTCATGCTCCTACGAAGAGAATGAGGGCTCACCTCCACAGCGTAATAGTGTAACCAATGTACGTTTCTGCCATTATCAGCAGCATCTCTCCTTGGCTTACGATGGTTACAGTAGGTCCTGGGTGTACATTATACCAGGCATTTAAGGAACACTGATAGCCTAAAGAGCTTATATCCCAAGAGAGTAACTTTTTCCCCATGAGGACAGACAAGCAGTGGAAGAGCTTGCTCACCAAGGCTGTGCAATCTTCATCTTCAGAGGTTTTCAAGACCAGACTGGATAAAGTCCTGAGCAACCTGGTCAGATGCCATAGCTGGCCATGCTTGAGAAAGTGGTTAGAGTAGGGACCTCCTGGGTCCCCTCACCTTGTATTGTGATCCTGTGTTCTTTATCTGGGGTAGTTGTGTTTTTTACGTTAAAAAAACAAACACTGTGCTCTATCTGCAGGCAAGCACCCGCCTGCAAGCTAACTTGTCAATGGTATTTTCTCCTGTGCAGGGCCTTCTGAAGGAAATATGTGTATGTGTGTAGGCAGGCTTGGTTTCTTCTCACCCAAATTTTAGCAACTAGGGCAGGTCAACATTAATTGTGAATATTTCTTAGGAATATTTTTTTGTTAGCAGATCAGCACTTTTTCCTTAAGCTCATTAATTCATTACTCACTGTTCAGTCACACCTCCAAAGGTGGTTGAATACAGTAAAGCACTTATTTTTTTCTCCAGTGCTAAGTACCTATTTGCACAGCCTTTTCTGTTTTATCTGATGACGTTATTTTCTTTCCTTATAGGTGGATGCTTCCTCCACTCTTCCCCCTTCCTCCTCCTCACTTTCCCTCCCTCTGCATGCCTCCAGTGCCAGGATGACAGCTCTAAGGCTGTTGGCAGTCCGTTGGCTGTTGCGAATCAAGGACTTTAATCACAGCATGATGCCATCATGTGAGCAAATATGATATTGATGGTGTTTGCTAATATGCTATTTAAAAAAAATGAAAATCTTAAAAATAAATCTTTTAGGGGATTTTACATATTAATGCTTGGTAATTTGAATATGTGCTAATACTTTTTGCATTTGGAATGTTTAATTAATACAGATTACGTGGATAAAGATGTATAATTAACTGATAAACATTAAAACATTAAGAGATAAAGATTTATATTGTTCCTGAGGAAAATGATAAGAGTTTTCCCTCTTGGCTGAATCCTTTTAAGGAGTGATAAAGAAAGAAAAATAGGAATATGGCATTTAGTGTGGCTTAAATGTAACTTACGTTATAGTGCCATTGCTGAATTAAGGTAATTAAACTTCACACAAACTTTTTTCATATTATTCTTGAAAGAGAGAGAAGTTAATTTCAGCCTAATTGTAATACTTTATTTTCTGGGAAACTATTCTGGATCAAGAATTGCCATAATCATAATAATGAATGTCGTCTATCTGAACTCCTGTAAGGCCTTTGACACAGTCACCCACAACATCCTGCACTCTAATTGGAGAGACATGGATCTGATGGGTGGACTGTTCAGTGGATGAGGAACTGGTTGCATGGTCACATCCAGAGGGTAGTGTTCGATTGCTCAATGTCCAGATGGAGATCTGTGACAAGTGGTGTCCCTCAGTGGTCCATATCATGACCAGTACTGTTTAATGTCTTCATCAATGACATAGACAGTGAAATTGAGTCCACCCTCAGCAGGTCTGCAGACAGAGCTAAGCTGAATAGTGTGATTGACACGCCTGCAGGATGGGATGGCATCCAAAGGGACCAGGACAGGCTCAAGAGGTGGGCCCATGTGAAACTCATGGACAAGTGCAAGGTCCTGCAACTGGGTCAGAGCAACCCTCCATATTAATACAGGTTGGGGGATTGAGAGCAGCCCTGCAGATAAGGACTTGGGGGCTCTGATGGATGAGAAGCTGGACATGAGCCAGCAACGTGTGCTTGCAGCCCAGAAAGCCAACTGTATCCTGGGCTGCATCAAAAGAAGAGTGTCCAGCACACTGAGGAAAGTGATTCTGCCCCTCTACTCCGCTCTTGTGAGACCCTACCTGGAGTACTGCATCCAGCTCTGGGGCCCTCAGCACAGGAAAGACATGTACCTGTTGGCGCTGGTCCTGAGGATGGCCCCAAAAATAATCAAAGGGATGAAGCATCCCTCCTCTGAAGAAAGGTTGAGAGAATTGGGGTTGTTCAGCCTGGAAAAGAGAATGCTTCAGGGTGACCTTATTGCAACCTTTCAGTATTTAAAGAGGGCTTATAAGAAAGATGGGGACAAACTTTTTAGCAGGGCCTGTTGCAGTAGAACAAGGGGTAATGGTTTTAAACTAAAAAAGGGTAGATTCAGACTAGATATAAGGAAGAAATTTTTTACAATGAGGGTGGTGAAACACTGGAACAGGTTGCCCAGGTTGGTGGTAGATGCCCCATCCCTGGAAACATTCGAAGTCAGGTTTTATGGGGTTCTGAGCAATCTGATCTAGCTAAAGATATCCCTGCCCATGGCAGGGCGGTTGGACTAGATGACCTTTAAGGCCCCTTCCAACCCAAACCATTCTATGATTCTATGAGTCTATGATAATCAAGGATCAAAGCAGACAGACAATTTTCCTTCTGTATTCCTCATTCAGAACTTAATATAAACCACACCTTGCATAACAAAAGATCAGAGATTAAAGGCTGTGCAGCCTGCCTTCATGGGACTAAAAATTTACTCACATATGAGGGAGTTCATCAAAGCTTGTCTAAAGGTTGTATATGACAGGAAATACACAATTTTCACAGGCAGAAAGATTAAGTGGATTTTCCTACCAGATCGAAAGTAAAAGTAGAGTTAGAGCCAAATCCACCCACCAGTGGAAATTTAGTGGAAACACCTCCCTTGAATTTGCAGCTGGGATTAGTCCATCAGTTCTCAGGACTCATCTCACTACTGCTGATCCCACCTTGGACCCCCTAGACTTTGCTGCTGCTCTGCAAGAAGATTGCAGCCCTTAACTCCAAAGAATGAAGGGCTTGGCTTGTTCATTGCTGTCTGTTTGTTCTCAATGATGCACTGAACCTTCCTTACTATTGTGCCAGTGCCAAATCCAGCCTACCTTTATTAATAGATCTTGTATGCAACCATTTTCAACCACTGATGTTTTCCTTTTCTTAGCTTTTTAGCTCCTTTAGCCTCTATGCACTAGGTATTTGCAAGGTAGAATGTATTTATGATCCCTTGTCCCAGTTAAAAGAGATAGTAAATATTAGTAATGTATGGGCCGTTTACTGGGTTTTTCTTAACACCTGTGTCTTTTGCTGTGGTAATCTACTTTTGTGTCAAGACTTTTGTATTTATGTAGGTGAGTTCATTATCTTTCACTAGGTATGTTTCAAAATGAATCTGTGTCTTCGCACTTCTGAATACAGATCTGACAGTCCTGCATCAACTACACTGCACTACACATGGAAGGTCAGCATAATCCCCAGGGGCTTGGATGTTTTTTAAAAAGGAAATGGCACTGTCTTGTAGCAGAGATCAGCTGTGGTTTCAACATCCCAGGACATTCCGCTGCCAATCCTTTATCTTCCCAGAAGGTGAAAGCAGGCATCAGCTATATCCAGCCCTTCATGTTCCAACAGCCATCGTGATCCTCACCAATTCCCTTGCCCAGCACAGCCCTGCATAGGAAGGCCAACTGTGTCCAGGCAAACACCGTCTGCAGGCCCCAGTCCTTCCTGAAGGCATCTCTGGTGACTTCTGCAATGTGATATGATACATCTGTGCCACTGGTCTCTCTGACTGCATGCTGACCTGCAAAGAGAAGGGCCCTTCCCACACAGGCAGAGTAAATAGAGGTATGATAATCATGTAATTATATCCAAACTAGTCAAAACCACAGCCCCAGCATATCTGAATATACAACATGGGCACCCTTCCCCTAGAGTTTTGGCTCCCTGCTGACAAAGAACCACAAGTCAAACTCCTTTAATTTTTTTCTTAATACAGAAAAAGTCTCCCTTGACTTGAAACATTATTGTGGCATGACTATTTCACCTAATTTGACCTGGAAACATATTTTTAAAAAATTCTTGGTAATCAGATGATGTGCTTTATTCAGAAACCATGTCTGAGGCAGCCAGCTATGTTACCTTTGATGTCTCTACTTGTGCTTCAAAACTGTAACCTATTTGGGCATGCTCAAGTTTAGCTTTCCCTGGCTCCACAGGCTAGAGTAACTTCTGCTGGAGAAATAGCTTTAGGAAATGTTGATTAAAAAAAAAAGAAAAGATCAGTCATACCGCTCTGCTAATTACATTGGCCATATTAATGGCACAGACTGCTCATTTTCAGGCTCTGTTGGAAAAATTACCCAGAGAGGTGTTATTCTCTCAGTACAGTGTCAGATGTCACCCTGTGGGATATTAAAGCCAAGTCAAGATTGTGTTGGAAAATATTTTTTTCTTCTGTACAGTAACACATACAGCACTAGATTGCATTAAAAAGAAATCCCTTTACAGAAGAAATGTTAATGTGGGCTGCCAAATGGGAGAGCTTTTCCATAGTTCACTGTTAATGTAAGACCTCGGCTCTCGTGGAACATGCTGTCCTCTAATGAACAGCTCCTTAATGAGAGCGGAGAATCAGGGTTTCACATCTATATGAATGACAGCAAAGTTTGGAAGGTGTTGTTTCTGTTTTTCTTTCATTTTCTTTTTAATACAAGCACTAATTGGCCTTAAATAAAACTGGGTAGAACACAATAGATTTATGATATTTTTTGTGAAGCAAAACCAGATCTCAGGCATTCAGAGAAACAGGCTCCCCTTTTATGAGGTAATTATGATTTAGTGTTTACTGTCTCCCTGTTGAGTCTGTGGGTTGCCTTTAAAGTGGCTCTGGAATGAATATCAAAAGTGGAATTTACAGTCAAACCTTTTCAACATGTAAAATGCAGGAGGCATTTATTATTTTTTCTAACTAATATTTCTTCTCTGCCTCTATGTTGCTTTTTTTTTGAAACAGCACCTATAAATTGTCTCCAGTAGACAGGTTGCTGCATCATCAGAAAATGGTTATTTTGGAGGAGTGTGCGAAGGTTTCTAAGAATTTAGGTATTTCTTCTAGTAGCAGCAATAGCCATGTTCCAAGGTTCACTTCCATTTTCCACTTGGACATCAAGTTTCTGTTGATGTAATAGGATGTAAATTACGTATAAAAGGTGGCACCTTCACACAGGCTTGCCACTGAGTTTGCTTTTTGTTTTTCAGGAGAAGACTTGAGAGAAGGCTCCTTTTAGGCTTCAATTTCACGGGGCTGTGATCCAACCACAAGACTTTAGTGGGAGCTCAGTCTGCCATGCAGCGCCAGGCCAGCAATATCCTTCTGGAAGGGCAACCGGACAGCATGCTGACAGCTTTTAACCTGAGCTTTTCCAGAGGTCCTGGGAAATGAGGCAGTATCTTTCCTTCTTGCAGCCTGTGCCTTTTGTCCCTTGAATTAACCTGCACATTCAGCAACCCACCCTAATGGCACACATCTGCACAGCTCTCACGAAAGTCCCTCTGAAAATAAGTCTCTGCATAGGTGACTTTACACCAGCGCAATTTACTTCTTAAGCTCCTTTCCCTTTCCTTTGCTGTAGAAACATCAAGTAGGATTTAGGATTAGCCTCGGAAAAAAACCCAATTGCAAACAATGAAAGAAGTAGAGATTGCAAGAAACTGAAATAGTGTGGCAGCACACACCACATACTTCAGCTGCAGTGCAAGATGGATTGTGGGTTACATGTGAATTTGGCAGGGTTGCAGGTGTTCAAATCATGTGTTTGTGCAGTCTAGAAGATTTCTTCTATTTTACAGTCTTCCAGCATACAACATCTCCAAAAGACCAGTGGCATTGAAAAAGTGTGTTTCAGCCCTGACAGAAAACATCAATAAAAAGTCCACAAAAGATATTATCCTTTGAAACAAAGACAGAAGTGCGAGGAACAGAGGCAAATGGCAAATCTGCATCAGTGCTTGGCTGTGCATAGCAGAGGATGAATCTAGTGTAAGATCAATAAACCAAAATACTGACTCATTAAAAACCAGTGCAAAACTCGAGTGGTTTATCCGTGAAGATAACTGGTAGTATGAGGAAGCCATTGATCAAAAAATTTGCTCAGTGCAGATGAAGCATGAGAATCAGAGCTCTCCTGTTATGCTCTGGTATTATTTGGCAGAAGTCATTGAAAATTTAGAGAGCATTGCTGCACACAATAGCAGGTGGTCAGTATAGCTGAAGGAGGACTCTCCTGGAAATCCACACCACCAAGAACTTTTATTCCTTCAGGAGAGAAGTGAGTGCCAGGATTCAAGGCTGCAAAACACAGCACAGCTTACATATTGTGGGGTGATGCTGCAGGCACCCACCCACAGAAACCAAGGATATTGAAGGCCTACGTGACCTACGTGGGCCACATATTCGCTAACATTCAAATAAAAGGGCATAGGTGATTTCCAGTATTTTCAGTATTACAATCCTTGGTGATCCTCAGTAACACATTTATCCATCCATCTCACCCAGGTGATTTGCACCCAAATGTTCAAGTTGCATTTTTGCCACCACCCTAGCTGTGCAACCACTAGCCCAAGGAGTGATTGCTAACTCTAAAATGTTTTATTTATGACAGACATTGATGCAATTACTTGGAGTGATGGACAAGGCAAACAAGACACCAGTTGAGTGAATTTTGGAAGAGTTTCAACATCTGACATGTCTTGGAAAACATTCTTGCTGCATGGGATGTGATAACCAGCAAGACAATTAATGGTGTTTGGAAAGCCATGTGGAAAGGGCATAGTCCCAGCTCTGGAAGGTCTGAGGAAGAAGATGATGGTGTAGCTCAAAGAGTAAGCTGCATTTGATGAGAGAGAAAAGGTGGGTATTCAAGAGGTTTAACTGAGGTTGAACCCCGCTGAAGAAGAGCAGAGGTAGAGAGAGAAAGTGATACAAACTTGAAATGACAGTCAAGAGTTAAAAATCTTTCCAAATTGTTAGAGAAGTCATAGGGCTATTTCTCTTCATGTTAGAAATAGATATGAGCATGAACTGAAGCTTGAAGATAAAGATTGCCAAGATTATTGCAGTTCATCAAGAAATATATAAACACAAAAAGCAAATGAAGTCATTAATTTCATGTGTTTTTTTTAAAGAGCCCATTGACCCTTGGTGTTGCTTTTCCTGTTTCAAGTGGAATTCAACCTGTTTCACCTAAAACTGCTTCCTTGCTAGTTGCTTCCCTGCTCCTACACCACCTGTACCTGATGATGACCCAGCTGAACATTTATTGCCATGCTTCATCACCTCCCAGTAGTTTCAATGGTATCTTCCCATCTGTCTGCAATGTGTGCATATGCTACATTTTTTTCAGGTACATTATTACTACTTTACATTTATTCTTATGTAGCTTCACCATCAATACTTTCCTATGATGATAAGTGTGTATGGGGTACATTGGGGAGTTTGGTGATAGGAGCTGAAATATATTCCCCTTCCTTTCTGTTGAAAAAACAGTTTGCAAATTCTGACTTTGCTACTGTGGACTACCCTTAAGAAAGTATGTGTCGGTATTGTGGAGGGAGTGCTCTACACTAATCCCAGCCTTACTGAGCACAACCCACCCGCACCCAGCACCCACATCCATCTCTTCCTGGTAAACCATAAGTATTTGCAATTTCTGAAAGTGTTGACAATGTGGGATTAAAACAGATCTCGTGTGCTCTTCCTGTCTCCTTCACTATTTGGTTGTGAGGGGAGAAAACTGAAAACTACAGTAGTTACTTGTTTTAAAAAAAAATAATTGTATTTATTTCCTAAAGAGCCTAAACTGTATTATGTAGATTTAGTGATGTCGTATAGAATAGTGCTAGGTATGTGTATGTAGTACATCAGTTTTTTACTTCTGAATAGACCTAAAATGCCTACTCTCAGAGACCACTGTTTTGTGCACTAATGTAATTCAGGGGTATTTTTGGTCACCAAAATACAAGGGAAAGTAAAATCCTGAAAATAGAAAGTCTTATAGGGGTTGTATTTAAACAAAAAGCAAGGCTATATTACATAAAGCTAATAATGTAGCTGCTGTAAACCCTTAGGCTTCTATAGAAGAATTCTGGTAAATCATCATGACGTTCATAGATGCCTCTGTGTACTTTTGTGTCTTGTAGATAATGTAGTTAATGTAGCATCATATTAAGGGTGAGCACTAAATTTCATCTGTGATGTACAGGAATTGGAATGACAAAATAAAATTATTTTGGAAAAAGTAACTCAATTTGATATGCTAACTATAAAAAATAATAAATTCAATGTGCAGCAGGAAAAGTCTAATTTCAAACCATATTCTAAATAGCCCTTCAGTCACTATGCTGTGATAATGTGCTTCAGATAATTTTTTCATTTTTTCAAAAAATTTCCCTCTGTTTCTATATCAAGCCCAAGGCACAGGTATGGGGAAAGAAAGAGAATTAATATTTTCTCAAAACATCTTTTCACTGCTAGCTTTGACCTCTATAGCCAGGGTAAAATAGGTATGAACAGACTGGTGAAACTAGATTATGGTATTGAAGACAAGGCAGGACATTCTCCTGAATGTTTAGGACCCAGCACACCTACCATTTGACAGAAATGTCAGAACTGTAGTGAAAAAAAGAAAAAAACAGGATCTTAGGGGCTGTTTAAATAAAGCTGGAGAGATGGGCATCTATATCATGCATATGGCCCAACTGCAGAACACAGCAAGGGGCATGTGAAAAAAGCAGAAGTAGTAAATGAGTGGTCACATAGCAAAATATAGGGAATGAGACGAGAGCTTTGGAAACCAGGAAGAGCATTTTGAGACATATGGAAAGAGGTCATGAACCTGATCGAGGTTAAAAATGATACACATGTGGTCTCATGTGTGAAGGACCTTTTTAATTACAGATAACTTAAAATTTTGAAATATCCTTGCAGAAGAATCTCAGAATATAATTGTAGCACCTGAAGCAGAAAAGGATTAGCTGGCAAACAGGATACATCAAGAATAGAGTTTAAAATTATATTTTAAAAAAAAGCCCAAACAACCAAAAGAGGACAAATTAAAGCAATGTAAGTATTGTTTTCAATGCTTACATCATCAAACAAGTATGAAAAAATAAACCTACCAGAAAAAGGGCATCAGGCTGCCACTTTAATAGTGGCCTAAACAAGGCAGGGTCTGTTTTAGAAAACCTAACTGAGAACAGATATGAGAATGGCTTTATGCATTAAAGCAATGTGTTTCATGAGGATGCAATAAGCATGGAAAAGAGGGACGAAGTGTCCTTACGTAACTGGAGCCAAATAATGTCATTACTAAGAAAACAATTGTTATTGAATTTCCAATAACACTTTAGGAATGCAAGACAAGACCTTGAGAATAATTACTTTTGATGGTTTTATTCCCGAAGCAAACAAGGAATTAAAAAAAAAAGCAATTAACAGCATTTTAACTATTTTTTTCCGTGCTTGCTAAACCAAAATTTGAAACAAAACCACGGGACAGGAAACCTTTGGTGAAACCCCAGACACAGAGTTTGGCACTTGTAAGGAAAGCAAAGAGGAACATCAGAAGTTTGACTTCCCTTGCACCTGGGGGAAATTTGAACCCATGTTTGTCATTTTCCAGAAAAGTGCTCCATCAGACTCTGCACTGCTGGCTTAAGGGTAAGGACTTGTCTCATTTCAGATGTGACGGTGTTCACTGGTGTAAGGGGTGGGACACCAGAGATTATTTCCACTGAAAAGTGAATCCAAATTTTCCCAGTCCTTTGGAAGGAGGACGGTGGAGAAAGAAAATATGCAGAAGCACCTCATAAAGGGAGAAAAGGAAGGGTGATCCATCACCCCAAGCAGATGATCACCACACAACATATGGAATTAATGCCTAGACCAGATGGGCAGGTATGTGCTAAAGCAAGAAATCTTTATATTCCTACATATAAACACAAGCAGAACCTTAACTATTCAGCTGTATTTCCTTATAAGCAGGGGTTTTACAACAGTTCCACCAAAACAAATGGTTAAATAAAGTTCCCTCTGCTCTGGTAACAGGAGTCCACTAGAGATAGACTTTGGCATTATATGATAAATATGCTCCCTTCAGGAACAATGTCAGGTATTTGGAGTATTCTGTCAGGTAGAGCGTAAACAAGGTAAGTGTGCCAATTTATCTATGTTACTTTTAAGGACAATGTCCTACAGAATTTCTCAAAACCTTTTCAGTCTCTGACTCCAGGACTGTCTGAAATATCTCCTTTTTTTTTTAAATTTATTATCTATTTTCCATCAGGAATAATTAACTTTGTAACCTCCCCAAGCCTGTGTGCATGTGTCTTTCCTCCTCATAAGCTAACATCCCTGATACATAGATAATTTATGAAAACAGAGTAGACACTTTTTAATAATTAAGTAATAGATAATAGGAAGGGACTTTTTCCAACAATGTACAGTACCTTTGAAGTAGAACACAGCCCTGAAAGGTTAGTGGCTGTGGATAAATTATATTTAGCAAAAGAAAACCTGAAGAAAGCTGCTACCCTCACACCATATCATTAAGTAAATTAAAACACTGAAAAGGTTACTACATTGCAGTAACATGCGAGCAGTAGTCCTGTGGCAAAAAGCCAGCTGACTGCCCTAGACTAAATCACATAACATCAACATGGCCTATTCTCTCTAAATTACAGGGCAAACAATAACACAGGTAAAATTAGCCCCGGCTGTAATTATACAGCAGAAGTGTGTCGAGGACGTAGAATGATAAACGGCAAACGCAGGATGTGTTGTGTCATATCGTGTAATCTCTCCTGCTGCAGAGCTGAAAAACAAAGGGAGAGTTGTGCCTTGTTTGTCTAACATGCTCTATATCACAAATTAGAAATCCCTCCTAATTAAGATATTGTTAAATTTCCTTTGTTAACAAATTTTTAACAATGTTAATTAGTGATCATTGATGACATTTTAACAATGTTAATTAGTGATCATTGTTCATCTAACAAACAATTAGGGTGATTTGCGCTGCAGTTCTCAGGCGCAGAAGTGCATCCCTGAGCCTTCCTGCCTTTTTACCCCCAGGCTGCTTGAGCAGAGGGAGGGCATCTGGGAATGCTAATGCAATACATAGCCACTCATTTAGCAGAAGCAGTGCGGGGAAATCATGTCTGCCTTATGAACATTTAATAGTTCAAAACAGCTGTAGCTTCACAAGGGTGTTCTCATCACACAAGTTCTCCATGAGGTCACTCGGGCAACTTTTGCACTAATGTAATATAATACAATTCGAGGTACACATGGACATTCATTTTCCACTATTTCATTAATTCTTGTCAAGCTGTGTGGATGGCAATGGGTCTCGGAGGCCTGAGGTCGTCAGGGCAGTTGCATTTTTACCGTGGTGTCATCTAACTCCAGCCATTTTCTGGTCTATGTGCTGGTGAAAGAAGTAGCAGTGGCAACGCATGCTGGGGCCCACGTCCCTGCTGTCTTTGTGAAAACCGGTGCCAAAAGCATCAGAACAAGAACCACCTCCACCTTTACAACACCAGCCTCAGAGTTGCAATATCACGTTGATTTGCATGAAACATCCCTGAGAAAGAAGGATGTTGGCATCAAGAGTGATGAAGGGGCTTGAGAAATCAGCTTGTCAGTTAGACCACAGGACCGTAGAAATTGGACTGCATTTCCTGGCACAGACAAGCGGAGGGCTACAGACTCTGACAGATGTCAGGTCTGATGCACACTTCCTCTCTGCAGTGGTCAAAACATTATCTCTGGCTAGAGCCAAAAGACCTATCTTCTACCCAGCAACTTCAAGGGAAGTTGGGTTAGGCACTAGTTCAATTAAAAAAATTAACAAGATTTGCACTGAGGAAAATGGACAGTCTAAAAGTTGAGCAGTGGGATAATATCACTCAAGAAACCTCCTACTGCTGCCAGTGATAGCGACACTGGGGTGTTCAAGGTAGGGCCACCATGCAAGTGTTGGCCAGTAACGCAGACAGGGTGCTAGCAGCTGCCCACGTTATCACTGTGCTTGTGCCCTTTTCTGTGAGCCTTGCCTAGGCAAATGGACTTGAACCCAGCTGCATTAAAATTTCTTTTCTCATTTTGTCTGTGGCATGAATACCTGCTGTCCATCCATGGTTGTGTAAAATCATCCATCTTTTGTTCATGTTTATAGTTTATCCCCTACTGTGATATGAACCCTGAATTGTTTGCATGTTGCTATATGTAAACGTTTCTGCAGCAAATGGTAGATGAAAATGAGTGCCAAAACCCACACAACATCTTCTGAATGTGATGAATGAATGCTGTAGGTTTGGAAAATCATTGCTTATGCAAGCCTTGCATTGTCTAGGTTAGTGGATAGCATTGATATGATTAGATTATAAGGGTGAGCCATTAATCCCTTCTTTTCCTGATTATTATTGACAAAATTGGAGTGTAAACTAACACTAACCTGCTTAGTTCCAGCTACATTCTCATGAATATAAATGTATCAGTCCATCAAATTTACATTTATAAAATGCCCTTCATTCAAGGACCTCAGAATGCAAGAAGCAATCAATATAAAAATTAAATTGTTAGCCTTGAATCCACTAAGAAAAACTTAGCTTAGGAACGTCAAGATTTTCTGCTGGCACTTTCTGCACCGGAGTTGAGTGGGATACGCCTGAGTTATGTCTTTCACTTCACCACTTGGTGTTGTTTTTGTGCAAATTTAAGTGCTGATAGAAGCAAAGGATTAGTAACGCTTACTAGGATAATGCTCTGTACCTGTTTTTCCTGCAAAGCAGCACTCTTTTGACTCACTATTCCCTGGGAATGGCTGTACGCATCTTGTCAGCAAAACCTTCCAGTTGCTCTAAAACATGTAGCAGTTTAGAGAGGCCACTAAATGGGTGCAGTGAATGGCTGCTTCACTTTCTGCACAGACATCGGATGCCAGTCCTTGGAGAAGCAGCCAAATGTGCTCTGTGTTGTAACAGTAATGTGTTCCCTTTTTTCCAAGTCAAGAACCCGCAGCTGGGGGCCTAAAATCACATTTTAAATAAGAAATGCATTCTGATGCTGCAGGGCTCATCCATGGCAGGTTTGGGCAGGAGTGTCTGACTTTAAACATCCACACTTGGTGAAGTGGGAGAGGAACTGATAAACACTTGCCTGTGTTTCTAAGTACCTTTTTGTCATAGAGCACGGAAATTTTATTACCCTTTTGTGTTATGGATTGTGATTGTCAGACATAGATGTGAAAGTCAAAACACATTTTGACTTCCATGGGGACCGATGGCAATTTTAAACTGATTTTTACCTTTAAAAAATGACTGATCTCATTGTTAAATTAGATTAATTTGTTCTGTTTCTATGAATTTGCTGTGTTCTAGATTCCAAGTAACTGTGAATTCTTTCTCCAAAACAGAAGTATCCCTAAGGCAAAGTGAAAATATTTTGGGAAGATAATGCTGGCAATATGTTAGCTGTGGAGGAGAGGGCTATAATTAGAGATCCATTGCACCCAGTAATTTTCTGTTAGTATCTGTAAGCAACAGTTAGGTGCTGTATTCCCACCATCCTGTGGATATACACATTTACTAATTGTTTCAGTCTTCACACTTCTGAAGTCAATTGTTTCTAGCACCATTGTGTAACTCTGAAACCCTGGTTTCTAAAAAGGATATTCCCAAGAGCCACAGCAGAAACGTGTGACAACTCAGCAGCAGAGAAAGGCTAAAAAAATAGCTTTGCACTGAGACTAACTGACTTGCTTTGCCAGTCAGAAATCATCAGTAAGCATTACCTACACAGCACCTTCAAGGCCGCTGTCTTGAGTTGTACTATTAAACTAGATTTCTCTTATGTTAGGCAAAGTTAGCAACAAAAAGGCAGTAAGCAAAGAAAGAAAAAGGATCCTCAGTATTTGATCTGCTCCTTTCCTATTTCAAATACGTCCCATATACCCACCCCTGAAAATCTGTTGGACTCTCTTGCAATTATCTTGAGTTTTGGAGATTCTTGAATATGGAAGCGGTGAAGAGTAGGACAAGGGAACAGCCTTTTTTTGCCCAGTGTATCTGCCCTATTTACCCACTTTCACAAAAGAAGAGCTAAACCATCTACGCAGATACACATTTTTTTCCAGGTTGCAGGGCCAAACACATTGGGAGTGAAATCACCAAAGATCTGAAGGATCTAGGTATTTTAGTGACTTACACTGCATGGATGATACAGCAGAGGTGTAACACCAGCCAGCCTGCTCTGCTTAAATACCAGAGGCTGCAGACAGGCTGCTGGCTGGCAGGATTAATTGAAGCTGCCCTTGGTGCTTGCAGATACACTGGGTATGGCTGTCATGCATTTGCACATGCAAAACATTCAACTTAACTGGAACTAGTTATTTTCAATAAAAAATCAGAAAATTATTAAAAAAACCAAACGCCAACCAAACAAACCAAATAAACGAACCAAACAAAAAAACCCCACAAGAAACCAGCACCAAAAAACATAGCTCCCAAAAAGCCCAACCCAACCTAAACTGTGCTGGTACAAGTAATTTGCACGTTGCAGTATTTTGTGATAAAGCTTATGGGTTTGATCATTTCCCAGCTGGAGTATAAAGAAATAAAACACAGGAAAAAAAATGGAGTATTTAGATGCACATCACAGGGAGAAATGCTGATAAATGGTCAAGAAAATTCCAGTGAACGTACGTATTTGTTTTCTTAAACAGGGAGAGATAAATAGTGTAATGTAAGAAACCTAAATCAGCTATTTTCTATTTGTACAGAGCTATATCTTCTAAATTCAATTCTTTAATCGGTGGCAACTGCAAATCATATCACAATCAAAAGATGTTATCCTATGTTTTTATATTTAATGCTAGATGCATAAATAAACTGTCTGAAATATAAGAAACCAACTTGAAACACACAGTCGTGTTGTCTGCTCTCCCCAGCTCTTTCTTCTCTCTTGGCTTTGAAAGTTGCTGCTTGGAAAAACACATTCTTGACTGAAATATTGGTATTTTATATTGCTGTGAATTTATGAGTGGATAATTAGCTTCTAATTCCTCCCGAGTGGCACTATTCTGTTCTCTCTTCTGCTCAGCTCCATCTTCCTCAGCTCTACTACTCTCTTCCTCCCTATTCCCACCCTTATTTTTGTCACTGGTTTTTATCCCTTAAGATCCCGCTGCTACTTTGTTCATCCTCCCTTATCTCTTACTGTCCCACCCAATCACCCTTTCTCTTTGCATGATGCCTCCTCTTCACCACATCTTCCCTGGCCAGTTCCCAGGTCCCAGCTCCCTCCCTCTCTGTCCATTGCCTTATGGTCATCCTTTCTCTGCTTATTTAGTTTCTCTGCTCTTAATGTTCCTTTTCCTGCTTGGATGTGTGAGACATAGCTAAAGTCTACCTGCCTTATCAGGAAGGTAGGTACTTTAGGAAGGCCCTTTGTGGCCTGTGGGCTGCCTTGCACCAGCCCATAATAGGCTTTACCAAGCCAGAAAATTAAAATGTAGCATGGAAATGTTCAGTCCATCACATTATTATGCAAAGTGTCATCTAGTGGCTCATCTTATCAAGAAAATTGCCCAGCGCCATCACAGCTTCCTTCAGTCTTTACAACCCTGGTCATTGCCTCATTCCCAGTCAAGAAGGATTTTCTTAAACAATAAAAATATTACTAACGAGTCTGCACTCTAGATTATACTCAGGCATGCAATCTCTCACTCTAATTTTCCAACCTGATTGTCTAAATGAAGGCATCCTGATCTAAATTTTAATTTTCAGACAGGCATTTAGGCACCCAAGTACCCGTTTTAATCTCCTAAATGCTAATCTGGGCACTCCAATACAGCAGGTGAATGGGCACCCTCACCTAAGCCACCACATTCAGAAACATCATTCTGTCTCATTGAATGCAATTACGTTGCCGTTCATTGTACCATGCCACCAGCATCCTCCTCTGTGAAACTGCTGCACCTCCAGCAGAGCTCATCGCTTGGCTGGGTAGTGGGGATGTGTCCCCATGTGGCATTTTGCTGTGCCTTACAGGGGTCCCCAGGCTGAGCTGACATGTCCCACACTGCAGACCTTAGGGTTGCTTAACCAGGAACAGGAGGAAATAGAAGATAACTGAAAGGTAACGCAATTGCTTTGGGCTTTGCAGCAAAGTTGCCACTTTTTGGGGGCAGCAGCCGACTCCCACACCCCATAAGAGGCGATGCCCAAAGCATCACCCAGGAGCATCAATTTGCAGCATGGTCTCCTTCGCTGGCCTTTGACTTGCTCTGAGTCTGTAGCACGAAGGACTGCTGCTCTGCTTCAAGCACCTCCTCAACTAATTTAACAATCTATCTAGGACCATCTCAGCTTCTTCGCAAAAAAAAAATAATAAAAAATTAAAAAATCTCTAGCATCTCACTGCTTCTGGAAAATGACCTCATGGTCTCCAAATGGGACTGCAAAATCAGACGTTTCTGGCGCAGGTGTGTGACAGAGAAGCGCAGTTGGGCTGGGCAGGCTCTGGCAGGCAGGAGCTGGCAGCTGCCATCAGTGAGACCTCAGCCACCCTGAAAGAGCCCCAAAATGAAGCTATAAAATGCATCGGTCGCACACGTGGCACACCAGCGTCGAGGGCTCTTGCTGCAGTACATACAATGCATGGAGAGATATGCAGGCGTTTGTGCCGTGAAAGCAATCATATTCTTTGTTTCGCAGTTTAATGGAAGCCTCCTCCAAAGCACCCAGCGGCTGATTTAAATCACAATAAGGCGCTGACTCCGGCTCACAAAACAAGAAGGAAACAGACATTTATGGCTTAAATCTGGTCTGACACCTGACCTTAACTGTGACTGCCGTGCCAGCAAACAGAAACAAGAAAAAAAGGCTCAATTTAAAGCTTGTTCTTGTTAACTCGGAGTGTAAGATATAACTGTGAAATTCCAGCTTTTGTGGGTTAATTGCATAACTCTTTGCTGTGCTTTAACAAGATGTTTTGTAGCTGAATAGCTGTGATTTCCTTTGTTTCTTTCTGTGGGCCGAAGGTAGTTTAAGAGGGGAAATTAGCCATTTAATTATTATGAGTGCAGGAGAAGTAAAAAGACCATATGGTTTGCTGTTGAAATTAGTCACAAGAAACTTTTTTTTTTAATAATATGTGATATTTTTAACAAGCAGATGTGAAGCCACAGCGTCTCCCACAAGAGCTTTGCCAGGGTTAGCTATTGTACCAAGTGCTGCAAGGGGGTATTTTTAGTAGAGGGGGTCATTGCGTGGAGAAAGAGGATAAGGAGGAGGGGGGTACAAGGCAAGCTGAAGGCACAGCTACAAGGAGGAGAAGGAGAGCAGAGGCTGACCACTGAGCCCAGTTCATCTGTGGGTCTGGCATACCCAGTCCAGCACTAGAGATGATGCAGAGCCCAGACCTCTGCTGCAGGATATTAGCTCCATCACTTGGTGTCTTGAGCAGCTGAGCATCTCTTCCCTGACCTGGGCCACTCCTCACAGTCCCAGCAGCATCAAAACCAGCAGCATTTCTCCATCAGCATGCCTCCTGTCCTCATTCCCCTTCCCGACCCTCACAGGCAGCCCTGGAGCCTTTTTTCTGTCTTTCCTCAACTCCCTCACCTTTCCAGGCTTGTCACTGGCACAGCAGCCCATGGTGGCATGCCAGGCAGCTCTTGCTTTCCCAAATTACAGTTTAAAAACAGTGATAGGAACTCTGTGGGTGCCAAATGGTGTGCTCAACAAGGCAAAATGCCACTCATCGGCTAATTGGCATAAGATAAGGACACGGGGCTGGATGAGGTGCACACTCAGCTCCCAGCTCCCCTTGGGTTTGAGCTTAGTGGGAGCAGGGAGCAGCTGCCTCTCGCAGATGCACGGCTGCTCCACTTTCCCCATCCTCCTGGGGGCCATTGGAAATCTTTTTGTGATATCTTTGGCGCCTCTTGCTACAGCATGTTGACCCCTGTACCTGATAACACTGGAAATTAATTCCTCGTGTGTGTTTTCTGTTTCTGAGCCATCTTTGTGCCTTTTTTTTTTTTGCATCTCCATCTTAATCTCTTTTCCCTCTCATTCTCTTCTTTGTTTCTAAGGGAACTTTCATAAGTGAAAGCAGAGTGATACCCTTGCCTTTGTCCACTGTTTGTTGACCCCTATCTAGATACAGAGGTCATGTTAAGAAGGCACAGATTTTCTCTATAAAAGACGTGTTGTCTTCCCCCTGTCCTGCCCAAATTTACTTTGTATTAATTTTCTTCTGAATCCAAAGAAATAAGAAAAGAAATTAAGACTAAAGGGAGTGAATATTGCTATACAATTCTATAGAAGAACTTCAGAACATTTGAATAACAATAACAACACCAGGTTACTTTTGCACTGGCTCCTGGCCATACCAATAAAGTACCACTCAGCAAGAAATACTCTGTTTTCACTGCTAACCCATGCAATCCTTTTGAAGTTGTTAGTTTTGCAAAAAAAGGGTAAGTCAGGGCAGGATTTGAGCCCTTCAGGAAATTTTGAACAAAGTACTTGATCATTGCATTGCTCATGCTGCAGTGCAGCAACTCAATTAGGTTGGCATTTACTGTGTTCAAGAACACGTACTCTCCTTTTCAGGCTGCTGACACCGGAGAGCTGTAACGCTGTAATAAATTGTAGGCAGTGCACCTAACCAGCACAGCTTTTTCAAATGGGAACTTTAGGGAGTTATCGCAGCTCCGATGCTTAATTTGAATCTTCTTTGCTAAGTTTGTATTCTCCTTGGCAGCCCAAGGGTTTCTGATGTTCCTCTAATACAGACAATAAAGGTGCCTGGTTTGCTTTTCCCTGAACGTCAGGAATTATTCAAGTCACCTTATCAAGATAATTAAATAAGGTCTTGCTGTTCAAAATCACCCAATTGAATGGCCTGCGATGTCTGCTCCTTCCGTTCCTTTTTTCCTGCCTTCCTTCCTTCCTTCTTCTTCTCTGTTTCTTTACACCGGTTCTAATTATTTGACACTCAAATGATAAATGAGTTTCAAATAATTAGAGGCGGTATAAAGAACCACAGCCAGGAGATTTATGCCAGCCAAGCCGTCTGAACAAAGAGCCTTCTGTGGGTATCGTTTTTCTCCCTGGACTTTGAAGCCCTGTTCTGCTGTCTCCACCTTCAAAGAGCTATATCATTTTTAACCCACATAATTTTATTTCCCTTTTTCATACCTGGGCAATGTCACAGACCCTTATTAAGGAGTAGACCAAATGTCAAAGTTTTGTTGTAAATCA
>NW_010207972.1:19411-28957 GCF_000695765.1 Mesitornis unicolor
AGGAAGCCAGTAACAAGTAGGGGTGAGAGGGCTCAAGGGAGGCCCTATACAAGGACCTAAGTCAGATATGTTGCCAACTCATTAGAAAGGAGTGCTGTAAAAGATAAACCGCCTCCAACTTTCTTTAGGACAACTTAGTAACAACAACAACATTGGATTACTTTTGCATGAGCCTCCCGCCAGACCAGTCCTGTCATCTGAAAATAAAGGTAAACCTGCTCGATTTCTGCAAATGTTAAGTGGGGTTCTTGTCTGCTGCTAAATTGCTTGTGAAAAAGTATGAATTTTTTAAGCCAGATAAATAAATAAGTGTGTGTCCAGGACAAGGACGTGCTGAGAAAGCACCTCTGAGAGAGAATATGTTATTAGCAATCCTCTGTCCTTTCTCTTACTCCGCTGGTGACTGCATATAAACTTTGTGAGGAGCCAGACTTGCCCTATCATAAAACAACACAGCTGAAATCCCTGAAAGCCTCCTTCTTCCCCATGAGGCTCATGCGGGGCTTCGTATTCTGGCTGTGAGGCGCTTCTGCTGAATCAGGTTTCAGAACGATATTTTGCATGCTGCTCTCTAACAACTATTTAAAGACAAATTGCAATGCAAAGCTGAAGTGAAACATGGGGTTTTTTCTGTTCAGAGCATAACCCTCAGCTGCGCACGTGCGTTTGTGGGTGATCACGCAAGGGGAGGGTGACTGAAGGTGAAGAGGTGGGTTTAGCACAGAAGTACTTTGGTGCAGACCTGTGGAAACTGTTTCCCCAGGGAAGCCTCATGGGCGGTCTAGTTTGAATGTATGTGGTGATGGTGATGGTAAAAATATCTCTAATGCAACTTTCATTGTTTATCTGTAAAAACAAAGGAAAAAGGCAACAATTAATGTTCAGGGGAACACCTAATGTGATGTCCAATACCCTGATTGTGAAGCAAGTGAGGGTGGCTTCAGCTTCTTGGCAAGATGGGATGGTAGAAAGTGTGGCCCATGATCACAGGCTCTCTTCCTTAACGGTTTTAGATTGCTTTTCCACCTGGTTCTTTGTTTGATTTTTAGGCTGTAGGTTCACTGGCATATGTGCCAGGTCCTCTGAAGTCTTTTTGCTAGCGTGATGCTACTCTGCCACAACATACGAGTTGGCACTGTCCATTGCAAGAGTAGATATCAGTGACTATCAGTATTTTCACAGTGAAAAGGGGAATGTCTTAACATAAAAGAGTTTATTTTCCTACTGAACTTTTCTACCGTGACTTGCCTTACTTTGCCAGCTGCTGGAAAATCAGAACTGAGAGTGGTGAGTTTGTGAGAGAGATGCATCTGCATGTTCTCCTTCCCAAACTCCCTCTCAGTTCTCTGGAAGTACTGTGTTTATGCAGCTTAGCACAGGAACACAACCAGAGCTTTTCCTCTCATTTTTCAGCCAGAAAGGATGAGTAACCACACATCAATACAGTGACAGAAATAGAGCATTTGTGAATGTTGTCTGAAACATGGGCACTATGTACAACAGTTTCGATCACAGTAAAACAATTGCCATGACGTTGTGCCATCAGCGTTTGATTGACATCATCACTTTAAAGCCTTTAGTAGAGCTGGGGAGCTGGGGAGCTGTGTGTCCAAGCAGACAGTTGAATGGAAGAAAGATGAACCCATATTTTTAGACATAGCAACTTTAATAGCCTATTGCTTTGGCATACAAAAATTATATATAATCTGGAGAGAATGCAAGATGACTATAAATCAGAATATATGGAGTATTTCTTCCTAACCATAGCAAGAAATCCAATGAACACAAAAAAAAGAAAATATTCTTCTAAAATAGGCCTGTTAGACAGTAGATTTAGAAAAAATACTGAATTAGAAAACTCAAAGAGAACCAAAATCAGGGGCACATAACTAGACTGTGGACTCTGCTGAAGGCAAGAATTAATTTCACACCAGGGAAGGAATGAAGCAGCCTGGCAAACTACACCTGCACAGAGGAGGCACAGTGGTGTTAAAGGCAGAGGAGAAAGGGATACAAAAAAGGAAAAGAAAAAAAATACGTTTGTCTCAGCAGGGAAATGCATCTAATGCCACTCTGAAGCCTGGTGGATGTGGTCCTCAGGACTTAGCATGGTTGACCTACATGTCCCAGTAAGTGGCTGACTTGCTTGGACTCTGTTGCATAGATCAGCTATTTGTGCCATGCTTGTTCATTCAACAATTGCTTGTTATAGATGACGAAGCTCAAAGAAGGGTCATTTGATTGCACAATGGCTTGTGAGCACTGTTATTTAAACCCGTTATTGAGCCTGGCTCTCCATCTCCAAACCCTTTGCCAGGTTGACTGCCTATCAGTTATCTTGAGTGGTACCCAGGGGGGTTCTAAAGGCTCTGTGTCTGGCAGATACTGCAAACGCCATCACTGAATCAGTATTTCCATGGGCTGCTGGCTGGTGTGCAGGCACAAGACCACCCTGGCAAGGTGTGGTCTTAAAAAAAAAAACCCAGGAGGATACTGAGAAGGTTTTGCTAGCAAAGCAGTGCAAAATGATTTAGCTCAAAAGTTTCTGTAATCTCAGCCAAGCACATTTACAACATCCAGCTTGTTCTCTAGTTAGGTGGTCTGGAGACTGAATTCATCCCGGGGGCCAAAATATGAAAAATTTGGGAATTCTGGCAGGCTCCTCACAACTATTCATGCTTCTTGTTTATCTCACAGTGTTTCTTTGCATAATGAATGGGAAAGGGTGACATAAACACAGCAGTTTTTAAAACAATATAGAGGCTTGGATTGAGACACTACTGACCCCCATTTAGATTTTCAGCAACCAGGCAAAAAGATTGCTTTAGAGATAACAGTGGTTTTGAGGTTGACTGTATGTCCCAGAGCTCTCTTTCTGCTTGTGGCATCACTTGGAAGAGGAGAGAAATGCCTTCCCAGGCCTAACTCCTGCCCAAGTTTGTTCCTCTGAGCTGGAAGCGCCACTTCTTTTGCCCTTGCAGCAGACAGAGGGTGTCCCAGACAAGAGATCCATTGCCAATTCAGGCTGTTGCAAACACATGTGACCAGCAATTTGGGACAGACTTTCCACAATATTTTCCTAGTCAGTGGAGATGATTTGGTTTTCACTATGGGCAAAGAAGTGTCAAAAATGTTCAGCTTGTTTGTGGACGTGTACAAGGCACCCACAAGGCTGCACGCAAAATAGCTATGGGCACCAGTGGGCAGCACTCAGGAGTACGTTGTGATGTCCTGGCAATTCACAGAACAAATGGAGTTTGTTGCTGGGATCAGCAAATGGTGTCCTTCCTGCACGTCTTTTGCCCTCAACACTACCCTCCTGCCTACGGGCTTTCTGTTCAAAAGGGACATGAATATCATTGTTTAAGTCACTGTCAGGGGGACAGGGCTCCTCTTGTCTCTTTTATGTCCAAGTGCTCTGGCTGTTGGCAAGAGGGAACTCGAGCATCATCATTTTTCTATTAGTTTTCTTTAACCGAAAGAGAGTTGCAATACTGATTTTGGAGTCACATACACAAAATTGTACAGTACAGTTTTAATGCAAATCTGATAGGGCAAGTTCTGTTCAGACTTTAGGACTATGTGGTCCCTCTGGCTTTGATGACTGTGCACACTGCATAAACCTACATGAAACATTGCTTGCTCTGTCTGCTTATTCAGGAGCCCAGTGATACATTCTGCATTGAGGGAGAGAATCAACAACTTGCATATGCATCCAGGGATTTAGCTAAGCACATCGCCACGTGCAGAGACCAGACCTCACGTACCCAGGGTAGGTTCCAAGTGCACAGTTAATGGCCAGTCCTTGCCAGCTCTTCCTTTGCAAGGAAATTAAATTATTTCCAAAATTGCAAATGAATAATTAATAGCCTACCAAGAAATCAGTGTTGTCCTCGAAGTGCTCTGAGGTAGCCCCTGATCCTGCAAACAACTGTATCTTCATGTCAAGTAGGATGCAGGTTCAGGGCATTCCTTGCCATGTCAAATAATCATTAGCTTTTCAGCAATATCAAGGGAATCTTTTTTTTTTTCTGCTCGCTTTTGCACATTGTAGGGCACTCGGATGCTCATTAACATACATGTCCCTTCCAATTTCACTCTCATTTGCACTATGTTAACAGCTACGTTTTCATCTTTGCTCAGACAAACGGTGGCCTTTGTAACCAGGAATAAAATTAGTCGCAAATGGAAACCTGTTTTAATGAGGCCAAATTGTTATTTAACTCCAAATGTGTACAATATTTTTTCTCTAAATCTCCTTTAATTCCTCCCTAGTATTAATTATATCTTGTCATAAACAGGCCTCAGAAATGTTCGCTCCTCCAGCAGAGTTCAAAATAGGCCTTAAGCCAGAGCACCATATTAATAAGGTAAAAAAGTGGGGAGGGGAAAAAAACAGCTCCTTTTGTCTAATTTTTCAAAAACTTCTGATTAAAATATATGAGATCACTGGGATTTATATAGGCAAATTTGGCAGCTCCTCTATATTTACTGAAACTGTGACATAAATCAAAACTGAGGCTCTCTCCAAGAATGTGTTATTTGTTATCAGTAAGTATGTGCTAGTGACTCACACACAGATAAGGTACTTCTGTTACAGCTACTTATTAGAGAGTTTTCTTGGCTTCCATTTCTTGCTCTGCCACTGCCTTGCTTCATAACCTTAGGGAAATCTCTGTGTTTTGATTCATTCAAATGATGTGCATATATCTACGTCTGTACATACATGCATAAGTACATATATAACTATCTATATAGTAATTTTCTGCTAAAAGGATGTTTCAAAATCCTTAAAAGATTAAATGGAGATGACAGAGAGACTCCACTTGTTAGCGTACCTTCTTTATTCAACTGTACTAATAAGCCAGAGATACTCAAGCAACATATGGAGTTACCATCCGTAGGTCAACCCGAGTTTTTAGGTGAAGGTAGGTCAGAAGCAGCAACCATCTATCATAGCACTCCCTCTCACCACTACTCCAAAACTACTTATTCACAATAACAACAAGAAGGTATTGTTTCTTCATTAACCCAGCAGTTCTTGCCCCGTTAAAGAATTTGGAAAACTATGTGTTGCTACAGTGCCATCTGGTGATTCCCCCATACAAGTGGGTGAAGCTCTCTCTCTCATCAGGCGCTCCAGCAGCACTATTACTGTTCTGCACTACTTAGCATACTTCCTTAGGCATCTTGTCATGTATGATTTTTTTTTTAACTCTTTAGCATTTTAATGCGTAGGAAACTTCAACAAACAGCAATCAAAACATTTTCTAAATGTACTCTTAATCAAGTATATCAGTAGTGGTTTGATTTTAAGAAATAGAAGGCAAAGCAGTACTAAAGAGCATGTTCCCTACTCATTCATAATTCATCAGGAGCCTGATTGTGCTGGTGCTGCACTCCTGGACTTGTGCTCTTCTTGGTACCCAGAAAGTGCTATAGGTGTGGTGTTAGCACCCAGTGTGCATTTGCATGGCACCTGGCTTTTTCAAGATGGTGAGTAAACATTATCAGCTGCCACTCCTTGGTGAGTTACGGAAGCCTTATCCCCATTTTACTTAAGGGAAAATGAGTTGGAGATGCTTGTTTGAGATGATTCTTGAACTGAGCTGGCGTTAGAGCCATGGATGCCTGTTTCTGTTCTCCTGCCCAAGAGCAGGATGTGTTGATCCTTAGCGTGTGCCCGTTTGTGGAGTAATGTGGTGGTGTGATGCTGCTTTGGAACTTGGCACACCTCTGTCATTGGCTTTTCTGGTCACTTTGCCTGCTTCCTGCTCTTGGAAGTATGAAGAAAGATTACTTTGTTCTTCTGTAGGAGCTGAGTATTTGTGTATCATTTTGTTTAATAGACAGTTAAGAGTTTCCCCTCACCTAGGGGGCTTTTGAGGCTGGTTTTATGTGCAACATGTAGTCCTCAAGCAAATATGGAGTAGCTACTGGCAAAATTGAACACCAAATGAGCTTCTGAAGCTTCAGATCCTTGTCTGAGATGTTCACACAACCGCAACAACTGTTTCCTCCACTTTAAAATAAATCAGAACAAAACAAAAAATCCTGTTGCAGGCAGAAGACCAGTTTGCCCTCTAAAAACATTGAGGTAGAGATACACAAAATTCCATATATTGAGTTCAATTAATTATTGAGAAGCAGTACCAAATTCCTTATTTTCTTTCCATCTTTTGGTAATCTATAGGGGAAGGAGGCCATTTCTTTATCCTGCCTGCTCATTTATCCCAGAGGAAATGCAGTTCCCTCTTCTTCCATTCAGGTGTCATCCTTTGTCTCCTCTGAAAAGTAACAGTTCTGTCCATCCTAAATGTTTGAAGCACCACCTTGCTTTCCTTGCATTCAGCAAAGTTCCAGCCTGCTGGGAATGGGGACTTGAGGCTAGAGGTGTTTCTGGTCTTCTCCCAAATCCTTCTGAAAAGCAAATCAATGTCCACTCTTTAAAGGGTCTACAGGTGAAGGTATCACATCTCAGGGTGACAATTCCCACTATTCCAGGGAAATGGCATATGGTTGAAAATACGGTTCATATAGTTGCAATCAGTATTAACCAAAGGGCATGTTTAGAAACACATTCCCAAGAGCTAATAAAAATATATGGTATATATGCTTCAAAAAGTGAAGAAAGCAGTCAGAAGCAAAGAAGGTGTGATATCTGCAGGCAGGGCCAACTCCAAGAAGAGTTTGCTGTTTAATTGGCCAAGTTAAACAAGATACAATTAGGGCTAACCCGGTCCCCTAGGATTAATAAAGTCTTACTTGGAAGTTTTGAGGAGATGGTAGTGGAGCAGTGGCTTTAATTGTATCTTGTTTAACTTGGCCACTTTAATCACTTACACTTCTTGGACTTGGCTTCTTTCATAGATGTCACACCTTTGAACAGCTGACTAGACTTTCTTTTTTTCCCTAATGTAAATTTTTGTGTATATTAACTGCTCTGAATCAGATAGAAATCATATTTGTACAAGAGGGAAGAGTTTCAACTTATTATATAACCAGATATGAACAATATTTTTAATATAATGGCTCAGGTTCTCTGTGGTTTAAATTATGGAGAGCAAAATGCTGTTCTGACGGTCAACACCAGCCAAGAAGCAACTCTGCTGGTCTTGTGGAGACTCATTGCATACTTCTCCTCTACCCAGGGGCAAAAGCTACTTTCCATAACTTCTGAGCTACTGGCTCCTCAAGTCAGTCAGTAACCGAAATTACCAATGCATTAACTTTTCCCCCAGCAACAGACTGTGGCAATCTATATGAGTGATAGAAGGCAATCACTGTGGGCTGCCTACATCTGCCTACCTGTTTGGTAAGGCTGAGACAGTTAACACTGGAAAAGCAGAGCTGGGTGTCAAAATCCAAAAATATTTAAGCCAGTCCTACAGATGCACTTCACAGAGGCTGCTCTGCCACACTGCAAATCTCTGCAGTTGCCTGGGTTGCTGAAGGGCTTTGACTGTCCAGAGGTACCAGGTCTTCCACAATGTACTTCAGAAAAGTTTTCCTGATTAAACCAGCTCCTCTCTCTACTCACAGCAACTGCATATATTTTGGGAGATGTGGTCTGAACAGCATAAGCTGTGGGGAAGAATGGAAGCATGAGGCTTTTGGCTAACCTTTTCCTAAGGCAATATTTTCACCACTGGAGGCCAGAGAAATGTTTGTTGGGGAAGACTTTGAGCACAGCTGATCCTGCCTTGAGGCAAGGCTCTGGATGAAGGTCTCTTGAGCACCATGAAACTCTGTGGTTTTAAGATTTTTGGATAGAAGTATTTTGATTTGGGACTTTTTTTTTTGACCAGTCTTTCCTTTCAAAGGAAAATTTTGATAAATGCAACCTTTCTTTGTAAGAAAATTACTCATAAGAAAACTTCAGGTTTTCCAACTGGTGCTGTTTCATAAGGGAATAACAAATCTCATTGCAAGACCAGGGAGATGAAGTTTATCAATTCCTCATGCCAGACACCTGGTTTGGGCCTTTTAAGGCTTAGAATGTCATTTAAGGCTATGGCTAAGCTGAACTTATGAGCTGCTCAAAGGGGCAATGTTACTCCCTGGCTACCCATCCCCTCCCATCTGGCTCTATCTGAGCCTGCAGTGAGCCACTTCAGAGGGTTGAACCAGCACTGAGCGCCTCTCTTCTTGTGGTGTAGTTGATTTCTCCCAGCTGAGACCCTTAAACCAGTTTGCTGTGAGGACAAAAGGAAGAAGAGCCAGCAGCCTGCAGATGCGAGTAACACAGAGAATGGGATGCAACTCCATGGCCTGCTGTAACATAAAATGGGGCACTTTGTTAAGTCTGTTAGATAAATTGGGCCCTGATCATTTGGCAAATTGTGCACATAAAGGTCTTGGCCCTTCAGGGCGTAAAGGAAGGATGGGCTATCTCCCCTCAGCCTTGCTGAATGCCCATCCATTTATTCCTGGCTGTGGCACAAGCTGTAGGACAGAGGCAGTTTGGGACTGAAAAAAGCGTCATGTTTGTTCACCTCTCAAGAGTGGCTTTTTTGTAACATGCAGCATGTCGGTCATGTGAGCCAAATAGCCAAAGGTAAAAGAATTTACAAGCACCACCAATGAAACTGCTTTTATAAAAACAGCTTCTCTGGATTTTTCATTTTCTGTTTTTTATTCCTTGGGGGGAAAATAAAGGAGTAGGAGGAACTTAAATATAAAGCCATAGAGATTGTGAAATTTAACACTCATAAGTGTTCCAAAAGTTAAGATTTCTCCTACAATGATAAATTGGCTGTGTGATACACAGGGAGAATTATTTCCTTGGGTTTTGATGGACAGGTATGGTTTTGGGTAGATTTGTCATTCCCAACAGTCTTACTAGAGGGATGTGTGTGGGCAGACATGTTGCAATGAAAATGAAAGGCCAGTATGCTTATAATATGTGTATACAACACACACCTCTCCTCCAAGCCTCCTAGTAAAACAGGGTTTTGTGAAATTCTCCTAGATGTCCCAAGATAATTCAAGTCAGTAGTTTTATATCACGCTTATTCTCAGGACAAGAAGCACTCACCAGCAGGCCTCATTTTTGCTGGACTTAAAGCTGCAGCTCTGGCTCCTTCTATTGTTTCTCTTGTCAGTGGCAGACTTCGGGACCCCAACTTAGAAGGGAGAAGAAAAGCACCCAGCTGAAAGCTCCTGCTCAGTGGCTAGGAAGGAGAGGAGGATGGGGAGGAGAGGGCTTTGAGTGGCCTAGCGGTGTTTATCTCTGCTTTAGCTTTTTGGTTTGGTTTGGTTTGGTTTATTCTTCTGGTTCAGCGTAGCATGAAGCGGGACGAAGGGAGAGGAGACAGGAGAGCTGCGGAGGGATGCGGGAGTCACAGAGGCATCCTTCCTGTGCAGTGCACCATTGCCACCCACTCCGGAAGGGCCTTATCTCACCGGCCTCAGATCAATTTGACTAATCTATTTTATCTCACCATCTAATCTGTCTGTTTCTGCTGAGCTATCCATCTGCCTTGTGGTATTGATCCCAACAGTTTAGTAATTGTATTTATAAAATGCCCTTTCACCCTCCGGAGG
>NW_010207973.1:0-2847 GCF_000695765.1 Mesitornis unicolor
CTTCCGCCACGTGCTTCTCAAAGAGTAGGGATGAAAAAACCTCAGCCCATTGTCTCTCTCTGCTTCCACGTGGCCCCCTTTCCATAGGGGAAAAAGTCCTCAAAAGTTCAATATGGGTCTGCCCACATTTGCAGTTTCCCTCACACACGAAGCTGCTTCAGCCCAAGTCCACAAAACTCCAATCTGGGTCTGCCCATGGTCACAGTTCCCACACACACAACCAGTCGACCCTGCTCTCGCCACAGGTTGCAAAGGGGAAACCTGGGTTCTGCGTCCTCCTCCTCCTCCCTCTCCTTTCTTTCCTTCACACTGACCTTGGTGTTCTTCAAAGTTGTTCTTCTCGGGCCCCACTCCTTTCTCGCTGCAGGTCTCTTCTGATGGTTATGGAGATCCTGTCTCTCTTTTTTTTCTACATAAGCAAAATAAATATATAGGCTTACCTATATTGCAAATTTTATCCACTGTAGGTACATACTGACTAATTATGTGTTTCACTCTGTTGGTGTTACCTGTCTCCACAGTAGCAATTTTACATATTTTGAGAATTTTTTGAGTTCACAGAGTGTATTTTAGACTTATTTCTGATATTGGGAACTATATAAGCTTCAGCTGGTGAATTGGTTTCATATTCCTTTTGTTTTATGGAATCAAGCAGAGAGATGTTACAGTCTCTGTTGTATTGTCAGTGGTTCCTTGCAGAATGCCAGAATTTTTTTATTCACTAAATATTTTTGGATCAAGAAATCATCTCTTGTTGAAGATACTGTATCCAATTACTTATTTAAATGGTTTCTTTATATCACAGAACGTGATTATGTGATTTATATGAAATGCTTACATAGGCATTTACGCCCACCAGTGTACAAAGCTCATTGGTATTTAATGATGCCTCATGTAGTATTAAAATAGTTATTTGTTAACAGATTAGTTGTCTGTGTTTGAGTGTTTTAAAAAAACCTGTATCTTAAGGAATAATTTTTGGTAGATATGAGAAGTACTTTAGAGAAACATTTTGAAGGAGGTTTTTAATTCAATGCAATGTGTTGGTGGACAGGAGAATGACCGTGAGCCAGCAATGTGGCCTTGCAGCCAAGAAGGCCAATGGCATCCTGGGGTGTATCAGAAGGGGTGTGTTTAGAAAGTTTGAGAGAGGTTCTCCTTCCCCTCTGCTCTGCCCTGGTGAGACCACATTTGGAATATTGTGTTCGGTTCTGGGCCCCTCAGTTCAAGGACAGGGAATTGCTTGAAAGAGTCAAGCACAGAGCCACAAAGATGATGGAGAGAGTGGAGCATCTCCCTTATGAAGAGCGGCTGAGGGAGCTGGGTCTCTTTAGCTTGGAGAAGAGGAGACTGAGAGGTGACCTCATTAATGTTTATAAATTTGTAAAGGGCAAGTGTCAGGAGGAAGGAGCCAGGCTCTTCTCAGTGATAGCTAATGATAGGACAAGGGGAAATGGAAGCAAGCTGGAGCATAGGAGGTTCAATCTGAACATGAGGACAAACTTTTTTACTGTAAGGGTTACAGAGCAGTGGAACAGGCTGCCCAGAGAGGTTGTGGAGTCTCCTTCTCTGGAGACATTAAAAACCTGCCTGGACGTGTTCCTTTGTGACCTAGTCTAGGTGATCCTGCTCTGGCAGGGGGGTTGGACTAGATGATCTTTCGAGGTCCCTTCCATCTCCTAAGATTCTGTGATTCCGTGATTTGTGGCTTTTTCTTTTTTCTGTTTCTTAACAGCTTATGTCTTATTAAAAGTCAATTCCCTGATATTTAAGTTTTATACAGATTTTTGTTTTTAACTTGGGAGAAGGACAGCTTTTAAGATATTATAGCAATACTATAGCTTGATTTAGAGTAATTGGTAAGTTGAGGGGTTTTTTGGAAAATCACGTGTTTAGTTCTGTCAAATATTGCTTTCCTATCAGTTTATTCATATTATGGACAGGACTTACTAATATAATCAGATAATAAGCAGCTTCACATTAGGTACAATACCATTTTTATGACTAGCAGTCTTAAATTGATTCATGCAGTTGCGCAAAGAAAGTTAAGACAGTCTTACAAAGCTTCATTGATGGAGTCTGAAGTTGACAGCATGCATTGACTTCAAAGTTACCTTAGGAAGGAGTAGGAGTAGAGAGAGAAAGAGAATGGAAAACTGTTCCCTGGTAGCCAGGTCGTAAGTGTAGTGATGGGGATTCCCTAGTATAGGATCTTGTTCGATGCAGGAGGTGACCCCCCAACTACATTTCTCATAGGAACTGCATGATTTTAATGGATACCGGCTCAAGCTCCCCTTTGGTTGTTCCTGCTTATGGTCCTATTAAAGTTGGTTGAGACACACATGATGAGGCACTGGTGTTGCACAGTGGATTTTAAGCTTCATGCATGTAAATTGTTGGAGAAATGTGAACTGAATTTGTACATAGTTATTTTCTGCTGTGTTATTTATCAAGTACTATAGTAATAAACTAAAAACTAGAGGGAAGAGTTGAAGAGATTGTACAGACTAAGGGGAAGGTGAGGAGATAAGGAGGGCCAGGAGGAAGGAGCACTTGGGATACAGGGGAGACACTGCCACAGCAGTGGGTGGCTGACCAGGCACAGACCTGAAAGAGAAAAGCAAGCTCCAAAGCAGCCTTTGGAAGATATTAAGCAGGTTAAGCTTAGCACCAGAAACAACATACAAACAATGTATGATCACCATACAGACATAAACACTTACCTGTAACTCACAGAGTCACAAGCAAAACTTTTTGCTTACAACTCAAGTGCATTTTGACTGTGCTAGATATTCAGTAGCTGCACAGGTTGCAATTGTTAATTTATGTTTGGTGCATAATGTTGCC
>NW_010207973.1:2878-32251 GCF_000695765.1 Mesitornis unicolor
AAAAATACATATCACTTTATTGTCTTGAAGAGATTTGTTCCCAGCCTTCAGTTATGGTTTTAGTACTATATCCTGAATAGCTTCATAATGCTTAAAAAGCAAGTATTGGAAAAGGGAATTCTCTTTCTACACTTCCATGTCACGGAATGCCAACAGTAAGTTAGAAAAAGAAAGAGGGAGGGGAGCGGTTTTGGTTTGGCCTATCAGGCCATATTTCAGTAGAAATTTGGAATTAGAATGAAATTATAAAAATATCCATCTTTTATGGTTATTAACTTTTAGGAAGAAGCAATAAAAATTTATTAAAATGCTATTTTGATAAAAAATAACAGCATTTAATTTATTTTTTCCTTTTTATGTCCATAATGATGTTTGAAGGAAATGTTAGAAGAGTGATTAGTTTTTGCAGGCCTAAAAGTTGTTCACCATTTTGACCTGATGTCGTGATTTCACTGGAATAGAATCACAGAATCAATTTTCTATTCAGGAAAGCTGCATTTTTGAGAAGACTACAGCCGTCAAGTCAATGGAAAAAATTTGATAAGGCACTTTGTTTTAGTTTTTGGGCAGCCCTGGTATACATGTTGCCTTCGTGATCAAGGTCTTTAGCTGTTGTTAGTTAGACAGGTGCAGAATTCAGGAGAAGAAAAAGCCAGGGTAGCTGACCCAAGCTGGCCAACAGAAGTATCCCCACCATAAACATCACGTTCAATATCAATTGGAGAGTTTGCTGGGGACAGCCCTCTTTCCTCAATAGTACGTATCCCCAAAGTGTCTCGTCCATTATTCTTCTCCTGAGGCCTACTCCTCTGTTCATTGTGACTGTCATGCGCTTGCTGGAGCTGTGGCACTCGCAGTGTTTGACATCACTGCTGGGTGCACACAGCTTGCGACCACTATATGGGCTGAGTATAACTTTGTATATTTTATATTAATATTGGTATTAATATTAGTTTCTGATTACTTTTTATTTAATCTGTTTCCATTTCAACCCATGGACCTCCTTTCATTTCCCGATCACCCTCCTGGAATAGAGAGGGGTCATAGAGCAACAGAACAACAGACTAAATGAAGACACTTGTGACAGTGTTACTATTAATGCTCTGAATTTTGACAGTGACAAATGTTTGATTGATAGGTTATGTGCTTCACTCTTGTCTATGTTGATGGAGGACTGTGTTCATTTTGTTGCTTTATGATAGGTTCTAGAACAAACTTCTGTAAATACAAATAATTTAAAAATAAATAGTTTCTCATTTGCTCCCACTCTGAGATACCTACTATAAAACAGTTAAATGTTTTTGCATCTCTAAGTTCCACTTTACCTGCCAGATCCTTGGACTTCTTGTGCATTTTAACACCATTGTACCTTATCAGCCATTTTTCGCTTTGTTCAGTATTTGTCCTGTATTAGTCAGACCTAAAAAGCACCATCCTAATGTAATGAATTCTTGTGAAATTATTGCTCTAAACTATCAGATTGTCTTCTGTAAGGATTTCTTGATATATTTTCCTGCCAATTCTCAAGATAGTATGGCATCTCCTGCCTTTTTTTATCACAGAGACCACCGTAATAACAAGTCTGTTTGAGCTGAACCTTCAGTACAACAATTTAGGGAGGATGAAGAGTAAGGGAAAGGGTTCAAGGGAGTTAATCACTTTTCCTCACTTTTTATGAGTTCTCAGAGACTGCAATTTTAGGTACAATGTAAAATGACCATTAAAGAGAGATGTTATTTTCTAGACTTGTAAATAGTTAGGTGCCTAAACAGGGGATTGGCTTTACTTCTGCTGTTGTCAGATGTTCCCCTAGTTTTAAGAAGCAGCCGAGTCATGGTAGACTGGAGTTTCACACTGCTTTGTTTACTCTTTCTTTTTTTCAGGGTACTTAAGTGCTTAGGTTACTCACTTTTGTCTTACCAGATATAGCTCTTAGACACTTCTGAGATAAATTTGGCTAATGTGTATATTTAAAGCCAATATACACACAATTAAGACATATTTTTGTTGGGGATTTTTTTGTTTGTTTTTTACAATGTGTGTGGCATTATCAAAGGTGTTTTTCAACCAAAGACTTATACTGGTAAGAGGATAGTGTGAATCTAAGGCTTAATGGTAATGGATGTGGGCAGTACAATCCCCAGAAATTGCTGGTTGTTGCTTAGTCTCACGGCATCAGTGACTTTTTCTAAAGCAATATTTCCACATTATATGAAACAAAATGAAATGTGAATAAAGGATCAGTTTAAACTCTGAGTCTGCAGATATGATTGCAGTTTCTGAAAATGTGCATTTGTTGGTGAATATTAATGATAATATTAATGCTAATAGTATATGATTATTGAAGACACATTAACTCACTCCACGAATTAGGCCATAGTTCATGATTTAGAAGTGTCTTTCATTTGTTGTAGAACACTGTGCCTATGTAGAGATTTGTATAAATTTTAAGCAGTATTAATAATAGAACAGCCTAATAAGGTGTGAAAGGTTCTTTTGTAGTTCTGCTTTCTTAAGCTACTAATTAAAGGGTCTTAGCATAAGCAGGGAGATTTGTAGGAAGATTTAACTGGCAGGATCTTGTTTTGTGTTCTCATCCCTCTCCATTCCTACCCTGATAGTAAAATAAATCTGAACACACTACTGAGCTCTACTTAGTAAAAATTATTTGAAAATTCATATGAAATAACAGTAATAATGAAGGACATTGCAATTCTTTTTTTTTCTCTTTTTTTTTCTTTAAGATGCCAAAAGCAGACTGTATTCTGAAAGTTTTCATCTGTTTATCTCTAGATGACAACTAGCTTTCCAGATGCTTTTTTAATTCTTCTTTCTCCTAACTTGTGTTTGTCACTTTCTGTAAAGCGTTTTGTTGTCTTTGACCACAAGGTTTGGACTTTGTTTCATTTACCTCAGTCTACCCAGTTGGCTTCACATTTAACTAAACTTAAGGTGTCACTTTTCTGGCACAGCATACAGGTATCCTGTTACATTTCAGCTCTTTCATTATTCTTCACCTGACCAAACTGTGGAACAACTGCCTTTTCACTTATTTTTATGTCTGCAGAGGAGCAGCCCCATACAGAAATCTATATAGTTTTCCTTTGAAATCTTAAGCTCATAATATTGATCACATATAACTCTACCATTTGTTTTCAAAATGTAGTCACATACCTGTTTTGCAATTATGTCTTTTCCACCTGCAGGAATCATGTTAGCAGGAGTCTTTTTTTTTAAATACAATATATGGGGAAATCCCCCGTATATTCACATGGTTGTATGTGCACACACACAGATTGTACATGGATCTTCTGATTTCTCTCATGTTGACATTTTTTTGAATCTAGGTTGTTTTTTTTTCTAGCTTCTCCCAAACCTCACCATTTTAAACAGTCATTTAAATAGGGTGCTACTTAACATTGCTATTTGTAATATTACTAAGCAATATTTGCATATGCATGTTGCAATAAGTATTAATTTCTTTTATTTTAGCAGTGCTATACAAAAATATATTTTGTAAAATAGTTTGATATAGGGAAAATATAAGTGGATTCACTCAGTGGCATGTAAATATAGGTGGATTCACCCAGTGGCATGTCAGATGATTCCAACAGAAATTATCCATGACAATATGAGAAAATATCCTTGACAGAAAATACCAGTTTCACTGTAAGATGAGTATTTTTACTCCAGTATAAGTATATTTAGGATTTGCATGATTTGTACTGTGACTACCATTTTGAAGCTTTTCATTGGTCTACTGCTGCACCAAGTATGCACTTTCATCTTGCTGAAAATGTTCCTGAAAGGATGTTTCACTGTATTTTAATTATTAACAGGATTATCATGTGTCAGTACCAATCCCAGTGCAGAAGAAGCAAGGAAGAGTTTAATAGAAGGTGGGAAAAAAAACCAAACCAAAAACCCCAAAAAACCCAAAAAGCAAAAAAACCCAGAAAAATACACATCACACTCAGCACTGATAGTTATTACAGCACTGCATATAAGGGAATTTAGTGTGTCACTTTATTTTCTGAAGACTGGGGACAAAAAAACCCCTAGGTATAAGCAGCATGATTGGGCCCTGAACTGCCTAATTTAAATGCTATTTGCTTTGACACATGTATCAGTCAAGAGCAAGATGCTTCAGCAAAAAGCCTAAATATAAGCTGCTGAGAAGAATAGTAGTCTGCAGCAAAAAGTTGTAATTCCCTGTATTTGAAGACTTTTTCATCCCAGAAATTCATATCCACTGACTGGATATGTGTTGCTTATGGATTGGATGGCCAGGATTTGGTCCTCAGTCATAGTTTTTGCCGTTGTGTTTTACCTCAGTGTTTAGTAAGAGTAGGACTGCATGGATTCTTACTGACTGTAATTTATACTCTTTGGAACAAGATGGTTTTTGTGTTTTACTGTATACATTGTGTTATCCTTTTACCTATCAGTTATTTTGTAATTTTAATTTGTATAAAAAATAATTAAATTAATTATCCACTAAAAGGAGCAATTGCAAAGGTAAGCACTCCAAATTTATGAAATCCCAGAATTAAGACTGCAAATTAAGTCCTCACTTGTTCCCTTTGTATGGGTGTCTTAGATAATTATCTGAATTATGAGAACTGGTTTGGTTTTTTTTCTCTGGAACACCATCTTAATGATTTAAATGTATCCTCTTACCACTGTAGACTCAAGACTGCATACTTTCTCAGTGCTGTTTATATTGTTGCATACAACCTGGTTTGGAAAATGTTACTGTACTACCCTATGTTGCTACTGTTAGTGTATGTTTTCATTATATAACTTAAGTATGATACAAGCACATCTTGCATTCATGATCAAATCAAGTTTGGGTTTAATGGAAAGTTTCTTTTAAAAAACATTTATTACAATGTAATTGAAACATCTATATAAAATAAAAAATTCACAGAATTTATTCTTAGAAGCATTTGCAAATAATTTTCCTGCTGTTATCCAAGATAAACATGAGTATTTAAGAAAATATAAATTGAAGCCAAAAAATTAGAAGTGATTGCCTGAAAACTCCTTAAGTCCACACTGTGGAAACATGGTTAGAAGTGGTCAAAATTACAAAAAGCCGAAATACTCAGGACTCCACAATAAGATTGATTGAATGTTCATAACCTCTCTAAGTGAAACGCCATATTTTTTGTGCATCATGTAGACACATAGTTTAGACAATTAGCTAGAGTTTTTGAGAATTTAAACTAGTATTTGCATCTTTACAGAAAGATAAGGAAGACCAGTGGCTAGAGAAAAAGGTGCAGGGCAGTAGAGACCACATCATCTTAGAGCATCTTCAATGGACCATGGGTTACGAAGTACAAATTACAGCTGCCAACAGACTGGGTTATTCTGAACCAACATTGTATGAATTCAGCATGCCACCAAAGCCCAACATTATTACAGGTAAGTTAATTTTAGAATGTTTTCTCTCTATGAATTGTTTGCTACTCATAGTATGCTAATGTGTGTAGTTGAATATGAGGTAACTGAAGTCTTTAACTGACAAAGCCTGAGACCCCATACTCTGTTAGGACCAAAGACTGGATTCAAAGCTCTTAAATGGCACCTCGATTCCTACTTTTCTCTTAGTAATAGAGTCATTTGTAAGTACAGAACGAACACTGAATTTTCAACTCAGATGATAGAAGTTAACAAGAATTATAGTATTTAGGATACACCCACCTGCTATACATTTTTAAGTCACCTTGTGCTGCCTGTTTGTCTGTTGTAACCAACTTAATTGTTAGAATTCTTGACTTTGGTCCAACTCAAAATATCTCTACATATACTTCAAGATACACATGTAATAAGGGTATTTATTTTAGTGTCTGATGAGGTTAAGACTTCAAATAGTCTTGTCTAGATACTGTGTTACTGAGTCACCCTAACTTGGTGAGTGTACATCCTTCTATTAGACCTATTTACAAGCTTTGAAATATATAGAGATATTCATTCATATATTCATAATACATTCATTCATATATTCAAATATATATTAAAATATTCATATTTCTAAGTGTGTAAACAGGAAGCTTTGAATTTTTTTAAGGAAAACCACATAGCATTTACCAGTGAGTGTGTTTCAGTAACTAATTTATCAAGTTTTAATGCTTCCCAATGTGAAGTTATATTTTGATGTAACAAAGCAAAATTATCTCAATCATTATAAACCTAAAATATGATGGTAGTTTTAATTTCTACAAAGCAAATATTATGAGGAAGAGATTTCAAACTTTTAATCTCAATTATTACCTGGTATCTTTAATAATAAATTCCAAATTAGATCAGTGTCATCGTTACCATTTTAAAATCAGGTCCTAAGTCCTCTAACATAATACTTTCTCTATGCCACGTATTGAACTATTAGGGTGTTAGAATCAAATTAAAATCTTGCCAGATAAATATATTGGCCAATGTATTAAAACGTAAACCATATCAATACTTGTGTTTCAATCTGACCATCTTACTAGCATTGATGTAAGTAAAGTGTCAATGAGTTTGAATGATGAGTAATAGTCTACTGTGTAATCAGAAAAGTTTGAAATAACTGAGTAATTTTTTTCTGTCTATTACAAGTTTTCTACAAATATATTTTCAGGAAAGCTATCTTAAGATCTCTGTAATAATTTTTAATATTTCATAACAATTTATTGATATCAGAAGCACTGTTGCATTTATAGAAAGAGATAGGCATTTGTAATTCATTAATAGGTTCAGAACCAGTTCCAGTACCTGAAGGGGGCCTACAAGAAAGCTGGAGAGAGACTGTTTACAAGGCTGTGTAGTGATAGGATGAGGGGGAACGTCTTAAAAATATAGCAGAGTAGAATTAGATTGGACATTTGGAAGAAGTTCTTCACCATGAGGGTGGTGAAACACTGAAGCAGGTTGCCCAGAGAGGTGATGGAGGCCCCATCCCAGAAGACATTCAAGGTCAGGCTTGATGAGACTCTGAGCAACATGGCCTAGTTAAAGATGTCCCTGCTTACTGCAGGGAGGTTGGACTAGATGACCTTTAAAGGTCCCTTCCAACCCAACACATTCTACGATTCAATGATAAAAGTTTGGTTTATTCACTTGAATTGCAGTAGTGACAGTTGATTTGCATCTTAATTGAAATTCAGGGCCTCAATAGACCCTGTATACTTGTTTTTAAACAGATAGTGCCTTGTGATTTCAATAATTCAGAAATAAAATTTCAGTACATGATCGAAAAAGAAAAGGGTAAAAGAAATGTAAGAAAGCTTTTTGTCCTGAGGAAATACAAATATTTATCAAGTAGAAAAATAAAGAAAACCTTATTTAGGTAAATTGAAGGGATAAGCCATTTTTAAATTTTGTATATTTGAAAAGCAAATCTTACTTGTTTTGCAAGGCAATCTAACTTTAACCTGTTACAATTATTTAAAGTATTCCATATTATTGCCACAGCTGCTGTAACTCAGAGAAACATGATATGCCTGTGTAAATGATAATATAGATGGTCTCTAGACATTCAAGTAAAAGGCAGCTTAGCTAATTTAGTTTCAGCAGATACATAGAACATTTTTTCTCAGAACACAGTTTGATAGCTATTTTAGGGCTTTTAACTTTCAGTGCTCTTCCATAGCCTCTAAGTAGTTGTAAGAAGTCTGTTACACTATTTACACATCAGGCCTTCTTTATATGAATTATTGCGTTTATGATTGTGGAACGAATTCCTTTCCTTGACAATATTTTTGCAAAGCCTGAGAACTGTGAAATTCCCATCATAAGAATATTCTGTAGGTAATTTTTAAAAGTATGTCAACTAGAGAGAAACGTAGGTAGACTTTTGTATGAAATCTCCGTCAGCTATCCTGTGCTCACTTAACTTCTTTTGATGACTTGAGATTCCCTTCTTGATTATTCGTGTAATTATTACAGTAGTTTCTAAGACTCCTGAAGGTTTTCATCTTTATGCACCCAGATCTATGGCATTTCACCTCATCTGAGTCACAGAAATCACAGAATATTAGGAGTTGGAAGGGAACTTGAAAGATCATCCAGTCCAACCCCCTTGCCAGAGCAGGATCACCTAGAGTAGGTCACACAGGAACCTAGACTAGGACACACAGGTGACCAAAGTGTTTCTGTCTTGCTCTGAATACAGCTAAAAAGCAGAATATCTGTAGATCCATGTATGCAATCTCATGGATATTCCTTATCCCAAACTAATTTTGGGAACCCTTAAGTATCATGAAGTTTCACTATATCTGACATACTATTCTAGTGAAAATGTCTGCGAAAGAATGCAATTAATCAGAGAACTGGAGAGAGATGGAGGCAAGGATTCATTTGTTGTCCTTCAATTGGTGCTTACCAGGGAAATGGGAGTTGTCACAAGAAATAAAACTTTGGTTCTGAATCCTGTAGAAGGAGCTTGCTTATGCTTTCAACAGCCATTGGATATAAGGCAGAAGTAGTAATCCCTGAGGGCAGGGACTGGAAGCCAATACTCTACTTACATGAATACACAACTCCTGTGGGCACTGAGTCCACAACTTTTGCTTGCTATGTAAGTGTGATCAAGTACCAGCTCCTGGCTGGCAGTCAAATTCTATAATAACACAATATGATGATTACAGTCTTAGGTCTAGGAAGGAGCCTGTGGCTGCAAATTACTGTCTGGCATCAGTGAGGTGTATAAATGAGACTGACATTCCTTTAAATTTTCACATGGTTGACTGCAACAGCCTCCAACTATAGATCTACTTGATTTTGTAATTTCTGTTCCTAGGCCTATAACATGGTCTGCATTCACTGAATCACTCAAATTTGTGACAGTTTCTTAGAATTTGTAATCTTTGTAATAAAAGTTTCCTGGATTTCTGAAGGGTTTACCAATGGAACCTTGCACTGACTGAGAAATACTCATCAGACCAACTTCTTAAAACACTTTGTCCTGAAAAAATCTATGTGTAAATGTATTCCTGTATGTGTATATGTTTATACATCCATTGCTATGTATTGCTATTACTATACCTATGTATATATCATTTTACTTCCTACTTTTTTGAGTTATTTTTTGCAGCCAGCAATTCCATCTTTGTATTTCACTTTTACTTAGGCATGTGAGTGTGTATTTAAGAATCATGGTTTGAAGAAAGAGTGGCATAGTCTTAAATGTATTATTTTATGTGTTCCAATATCTCAGCAGGGACATTAGTTGGCAGTACTTGCAGGCAGGTGCAACTCTAATATCAGTGTGATTGCCTCTGAATGAAGTCTTTATCAGACTTTAGGTACTGATTTATATATTTTAGAAAATTTTGTTCTGGCTTCTCTATAGTGTTAATCTGCTTCTAATCCTATGAGAAAAAAGGGGATTCTCAAAGGAGCTGTGTGCCTTAGCTCTTAGCTCTTTATCAGTGTTAGGACAGCAAAGACTAATCTCTGCAGCCATAACAAACCCTCTGACTAGGTGTTACTGAGAAGAGCTGAACTCCATCAGCTCCCAGAGCCAACATTACAGCCCATTTGTATGTGTCCATTTACTCTTTCTCAGCTGGGCAGAGATAGAGATCCTGTCTTTGTACCATGCAGCTGGTACAAAAGTGTTCAAATCAGCTGTCATTCTGAACCATTTCTATTGCAACCTAGAACCACATTTACAGTTTTATATTAAATAAATCTCAAAAGAAGATGAAATGGAAAGCATTAAAAGAGGATACCTTCTGGAAGTGTTAGATATATTTTCAGAAATTAGTGGTGGAAGATCTATGCAGGTGCGTCTTCCAAAGGCTTTTATCCAGCCAGTGCTGTTTCTCTGGAAGGATATTAGATATATTAAAAATGGCTTCAAGTTGTGTTTAATCATAAACATTTTCTTCTTCATTATAGATTAATAACTTGGTGCAATAGTGGGAAAATGAGAAAAGCATTTGAAGATAAGAAGCCCTTAGACCTGTTTTTCTCACCTTGCAATATTGGTTGTTTTGGGCTTTTTAAACTTCCAGTACTGCATGAACTGTTGGAATATTTTTTTTGTTAACATCTCTGAAAAAGTTTTAATCCCTTGTGCATCTCATTTACTTTTTTTTCAATGCGTGTCTGTCACTGAATTTAAAATCATATAGTGATAGGCAAAGAGGGACTATCTAATTCATATTTTTTCTCATAATCATCAGTAGCAAAATGATAGTCTTCATGCCAAACATGATTTTTATCAGTAGTTTTTACAAAACAGTTTTAGGATCTCCAGTGGCATCAAAGTGAATGAAAAATAAAAATAGCTCATATCAATGCTACAGGTGTGTGTGTATATATAGATGTGTACTTGAATTTGTGTATGTAAATTTTATGATGCATTACATAGACAAAGTAGGGCTTTTTAACTATAAAGACAGTATTTTATTAGAATAGAAGCTAGGGTAATGAACTTTTTAATCCAGAGACAGAAAATGACTAAGTACAGAAAAATAGAAGTCTCCCTGATGCCCACAATTTTCTCACAGGGTAAGCCCTTTAATTTTGCTTTCAGTCAAGCAATTCATTGACTTTTTTTGGGTAGAAATAAATTCTATATGATCCCATTTGCATAGCTGGAGTAGATTTTTCTTCCTGTTACATCTTGCTGCCAAACAGCAGACTCTCTTGCTGCAGGTGCTCTCCTTGTCTCTCACATTCATTCAACCTTGACTCAAGTGCTGCAAGAGACTCCCTGGGGCACAGTCTCCTTTACTCTGAAAGGAAGCATAACCTCCATTTTCTCCAGAAGTTTGACTTGACCCTCTCCATGCATCGACTAAATGAAGCCAAAAAACAGCCTGCTTCATTCTTCTTCATTCTTGTTCTGTACTCCACCACAAAAGCACTCAACATTTGTTGACTTACCATAAGTATGCATAAACTTCCAATCTGAATAATTCTTGTGTACTTTCAAGCATTTTCCTTACATTTCAAGTCATTTCAGATCTGTTTGAAATTAGATTTTAGCTGATTGCAACCAAGCCTCGAGGTCAGGGTATCACATGAGAGTGTGCTGCTGTCATTACATTAGCCTTCCTTGCTGCAAGAGCACATTACTGGCTCATGTTCAACTTGCTGTCTACCAGGACTTCCACGTCCTCTTCTGCAAAGCCATTTTCCAGCTGAATGGCCCCCAGCCATATACTAGTGTCTGGGGTTGTTAGTCCCCAGGTACAGGACTTTGCACTTCCCCTTGTTGAACTTCATAAAGTTCCCATCAGCCCATTTCTCCAGCCTTTCGAGGTCCCACTGGATGGTAGTACAACCATCTGGTGTTTCAGCCACGCCTCTGAGATTTGTGTCATCAGCAAAGTTGCTAAGGGTATATACTCTGCCCCGTCTTCCAAATCCTTGATGATGTTGAACAGCATTGTATCCAGTATTGACCCCTGGGGTACACTGCTAGTCACTGGCCTCCAACCAGACTTCATGCTATTGATCAGCATGGTCATTCAGCCAGTTTTCATTTCCACCTCACTTTCTGCTTATCAAGCCCATATATTAACATCTTTTCTATGAGGATCTTATGGGAGACAGTGCCAAATGCCTTACTGATTTCATCACAGACAATATCCAGAGCTCTTCCTCAACCAAGCCAGTCATTTCATCATAGAAGGTTACCTGATGGTCAAGTGTGACTTTGCCTTTGTGAATCTGTGCTGACTACTTACGATGGAATTGTCCATGTGCCTGGAAACAGTTTCCAGGATTAGTTGCTCCATCACCTTCCCAGGAACTGAGGTGAGATTCACTGGCATATAAATCGCTGAGCCCCACTTCCTGCCTCTTCTAAAGACAGAAGTGACATTTGCTTCCACCCATCCTCAAGCACCTCTCCCAGTCTCCATGATAATTCAAAGGTTATTGAGAATGGCATTTCAATGACAGCTCACTCAGCACCTGTGGGCTTATCTCAGAGCCTGTGGACTTACTTCCTTTTTTTGTAGTCTTTGTCCACAGAAAAACTTAGAAAGGCTGCCAGTAGCTACTTGAGCCAGGACTAAAAGTCACTACTAGTGGCTTTTAAATTGCCTGTTATATCTCCAGAAAAAGACTGTAGATTCATATTATGTACTGATTCTTCAGGAATAAAATAACTATACATTCCTGTATTTCCTTTTTTAAAACAGATATTTGAAGAGAGAAGTAAATTTTTTTTGTATCTCAGTAAGGAAAATACTGTGTTAGAAATTTGCACACTTTTAACAACTGGAATAATTTGGGAAAGAATAGTTGTGACTTTCTCACCCTAGATCCTTGCACCTCCTTGGATAGCAACAATAAATTTAAACCAAGAAAGAAAAAGAAAAGCACAGAAGGAGTTTGAAGATATTTCCAAAGGCAAAATTTCTATTCCAAGTATCAGAAATTTTAAGACTGTAATGGGTACCTCTCTTGTACAACTTTGTGCATTACCCGATTCCTCAGTATGTATACAGATTTGACTAGTTAGAATTTTAGTTAAATCTAAAATGAACAAAATGCAGTAGTCAAAAAGGAAAGCCTTGAGAATGTTATTCTCTTTGCAGTTCTGATCATATTCCCAAGGCAAGGTAGTGCTTCAGCATTACCATTATGAAGTTTACCTGCATAAATTTGTTGTAGGCTGAAGGATATTATTATTATTATTCCAAAATCAGAACTTGAAAATGAAGAATTTTGTCAAACTTTTGTTCAGATCATAATTCTGAGCTAAAAGTGTAAAGCAAAGTCTTCAGCATGTATTGGTATATTGGAAGAAGGTTATTTTTTTTGTTTTATTTTCTGGAGTTCTGAAGAGGATAGAGAGAATAAATTAAGTTTATTTTTGACATCTCATGCTTTGAGAATAGGCATTTTTAAGAATCACACCAATCAGAAAAATTAATGTCCAAACCTTCAGAAATATTATAGTTGCCACAAATCTTATTTGCTTTTGTTTTGCAGACTAGTATTGAGTACTAGAATTTGCTGAGTAACTCATTTCTCATAAAATTCTGGAGAAATGAACATTGTTGTAAGTGATAGGACATGTTTTGCTGTAGGCTAAAAACAGCTGAGTTTGTTTAATTCCCTGCAAAGTCTAATCATTTTTACATGAAAAGGGATCAAAAGCACTTATTAAAACTGATAGAATTTATTTGATATGAATCAGAAAGAGAGACAAAAAGTCTTACACATTATTACCATCGGACTTGTTCATAGGAAGAAAAAAAATTGTCATCACATGTAATTCTTACAGTACAGCTGTCACAGAAATTAACTACCACTGAATACTAGAGAAGCAATACAAAATAATGCTAGAAGAAAAGCAAATAGTCAAAGAACTGCTCTGTATTCACAGAAATTCTGTTTCAAAAGGAATCAATTTTATTTTTACCTTGTGAATTTAAATTTGCCTATCTTTTTGAATGGTATGAGAAAAAAAGAAAATCATCATGTTGAATGTTGAAATGCAAAGCCACACTTTGCAAGTATGGTATTCTTATTCACCTAGAATGTTTGTTATAAGTAATTACTAGCATTATGTTGCTTTTTTATTAAAAGAACCCTAAGTGACAACTAGATTAAATTGTTAGACGTATTCTCTAAAAATATCTAAAAACTGTGTTACTAAAATAACTGTGGAAGTTCAATGTGTCGAAACTGATGGGTTTTTTTGCTATGAATACAAGTACGAAACTATTTAAGTCTTAATAAAAAGAACCTGTTGTGAATTTTGGACAGCTTCAACAGTCATAATTTCTTTTAAAATGTGTATAATTGAAAACACTAGAGTAGAAATATGTGTGAGGATGAAGTAAAGTTCATGATAGCTCTTAGTTTATTTATATTGCTGTCTTTTCCACTTGATAGTTACCGACACTCAGCTGTATGTTAGTGCAAGAACAGGGACATTTGTGTTACAAGAGGATAATGCGTTGATTAAACATTCTGTGTCCACATCCCAAAGGCTAGTTTTCCACAAAAACATATTCATAAAACAGCAGCTCTGTGATTTAAGCTAAATGTGAGGTTCATTGCAAAAAACCTGAAAATACTCAAATCCTTCACTTCAGTGGTTACTGTTTCATCCACACTTTAATAATAATTTGATGTTTCTATTAGAGTAATGTATTTCAAGTAATTGTCTTTGTCACAGTGTAAATATTAAATTAATTTTTTTTCTTTTTTCTTTCCCACTTCCCACTGTTAATTTTTTCCTTTTGATACTTTATTTTTCATATTTTATCAACTTTTTCACTTTTTTCTCATATTTACGTTTTTTTTCACACTCTTGATTTTCTGTAACAATTCTTAACCACACAGATAGATGCTGTGAATCTACTAGACATGAAAATGGAGGCCAGTCCTTGCAGCTGAATGCTGCAGGTTTCTCTTTCATTGTAGTCATAAGTTTCTGGTGCATGTTTTGATGCTTTTGATAAAGCAAGCAGTGTGTTTTCTTCCTTTGCCTCTTAATTTTATATTTACAGAAAAATAAACACAGACCTGTATAAAAAGTTGTACTTTTCTATAGCTCTTATAAAGTTTCCATTCATAGTTAAGATCCTACATAGTGTAATTATTTCAGTCTGTGCATGCAAACTTTTTCGTCTGGCCTTTTGGAAACTTGTAAGTTCAGTGACAGATTCAACAGATGATACTTGGCTCTTCTCTCTGACAGAAGTTGGAGAATGTGACTTACTGAATTTGATCAATGTAATTTGATTTTATGTTCTCAACTATATTTTGATTGTAATAAATCTATGCACAGACCTTACCATTGCAAGTCTCATGGTTTTCCAGATGCACCATCAATTGGTCTTTCATGAGAACATTTTGAATTTCACAGTTATGCTTATACTAAATATTTCCATGATGTACTTAAAACTTTATGTTTAATATAGACATGTTTCGTACATCCACATTTTTGTGGATTTTATCAAATATTTCTTCCCTAATTTATAATCTATTAATTACTTTAGATCATAGTATTTAAGTTGATTTATTTATCTGTGATTCTCTGCAGCTATGTCTTGGCATATAAAATAGGTCCCTGCTACCAAACTCACTTTTTGTGACTGCAACAGTGCCACATTCCATTTGATGGTATTGGTTGGACTTGAAGATCCAGGGAGCTCAATTTTGACTTTTAGTAAAAATGGGAAAAGTAGTTTTTCCCATTTTACATGTTAAAAGAATGGCTTATAAACTCTGCAACTTGAACAATATATACAAATCCTGAGAAAAACGTTCATTTAGTAGGACTCCACATAGACATTTTACTGCATATATTTGATTTTAGAATGTATGTAGTTGACTGAGTTTATAGTTGATTCATCTCCTGCATACAGAATAGCCCAAGAATTCAATGGACTTCAGAGCTAAGGCAGAATTAAATATCTATTTTAAGATACTTGCCTTCAAATTTTTACTAACCACAACAAAGATAATAAATTAACAGTATATATTGATTTTTTTTCTCCATTATTATTAGTTTCTTCTGGGATTTAGTACTATTATAACTTTGAAATTATTTGGTCAAATTTAAGTTTTTATGTATCTTCACCACTGTATATTCTTATTTCTTAGAAATAGTGATCAAGATCAGTTTTGCCAAATTGAACTTATTCTTTTATATCTTTATTTTAAAACATCATCAATAAAACCTCTTCTCATCTAAACCAAATAGCAATCAATTTAGAAAACTAGCTTATGTCGCAAGTAAGATGTGATGTGCATTCTTCAGAATGCATGTGTGTAAATTTGAAGACTTAATTTATTGACAGAAATACCTTTTTAAAAAATGTACGTATTTAATATAATGAAGTAGCTGGGATTCAAGCAAACACCATTCTAAAAGTATTGCCTTCAATGCAATCTGTAGAAAATCTCTCACTGTGTCAAGTGGGGCCACTATTTGATCCACAGCCCTTGCCACTAAGTTCTATCACTTTAACCTAATGCCATGCCATTAATTTGAACTGAATTAGACTGACGTGTCTGGCATAGTAGGGTGAAGAAATAGGCCTTCTATTTTAATTTTTTAGGAGTAGAAACTTTGGGTTTCTGGACAGAGTCAGTTGGGTGAAAACCTGTTTTTCCATGCACAAATGATGTGAATAATACGCATTGACTTGGTCATTTAGTTTTGTAGGTGTTATTCTTATAAAAATAGTTTTTGTTTAATGCTTAACTGTTTGTTGAACCTACAGACAACAATTAATGAAGGGTAGAGTTCTTAACATTAAGCTATCTTTTTTAGATGAAACTTTTCTCTTTAGCTGTGATATGGAGGATATGGAACTGCTAGATGCACATAACAGTTATCAAAATCTTTCAGGTGTGAGAACACATTTTTAATTGAGTATAACTCTGACAAGTGCTATTGCTTTTGTAAATTTTTTTTAGGGGAGGTATCAACCTTGGGCAGAAACTATTGCAAGAGGCTTTATTTTTTCTAACCATTTCTAAAATGTAGATAGTTCAAATGTTTGCTGTTGTCATTATTGTCAGGTTTTTTTCCCTGTACTAGCAAAACAAAAAAACTGCAAGTACATCTCTACTTATGATCAGAGAACTGACATTTGGCTAATATGTAGTAAGTAGATGCTCCTTGTATTCCCACGGGGAAAAAAAAAAGGTCTGCCTAAGTCTGGCCTGATTGGAAGCCTCTGAAAATCTCAGTTCACAACTGGTCAACAGTGAATTATTTGATCTCCACCGAATGTGCTTCAGCACAAGCCCAACATGATCTGCTCACAGGAGCACTTTCTCAGTTTCCAGGAGCACAGTGGTGCACAAACACTGTGGCTCCTTGTTGAACCAGGGGAGCAGGAAATTCTTTGGAAATGCTGTTGTCTGCAGTCACGTTCCCTCTGCATTCTGATCCCATTTTAAGATAGGGACTGAATGCATATAAGGAAACAGAATTTTCTCTTGTGGACACAATACAGTGCTGTTCTGAATAATGAAGAAAACCAAATTGCGGGTACAATCACTAGTGAGCACCTGCCACTGGATTAAAAGGTCTTGAGTAAAACTTAGATGGTCTCATAGAGTGAAACATAAAATCGGAGCTCATTAAGGCTGCACAGACAGTTTGATTTTTGCATTTCTTTATTTTGCAGCATTTCCCTAATTTCCTAAAATTTGAAATCTTAAAGCTGTTCTACTAAACATTTTATTGTATATTCTACCTGTCATATACTTATCTCTGTTCTTGCTTTTTTTAATAAAGCAAGACAGGCTACTACAGGTGTGTATAAAAGTGGAAAATGGAAAATTCCTAAATAATTTTCCTACTCTGGATAAAAATTTGAAGTACTCTTTACCAGTTATAAATTTATTATCTTACCAAGTCATTCTGGCATTGCAGATGGGCATATAAGAAGACAATATTGGAATTAGGGCACAGAGAGAGATTGACTGTGAACTCTCCAAACATACTGTGAAAGACCTGATGAAAATACTTGAGAAATTTTAGAAACTAAATATACATTATAAATGACAAGTTGGCTTTTATCCTCAGTGTCACAATGTCAGTGCTCCAGTTTATGTTCTTCTGCGTTATTAATTTTGAGTTTATCAGGTGCTTTGAATATGATGCTTTTCTCTTGGCCCTACCCTTCCCATCAAAGTCCAAAGAGGATGAGTTAAGTCAGAATTATAGGGATTCTGTGATAGCAGAGCCAGGCAGTTCTGGGCAGTGTCCCAAAAACCTGTGTAATGAGAATGAAAAAGAGGAAGAGAATAATGTCCTTGAGTTGTCATGTATCTCCTGCGATGACTAACTTACACAGTTTTGTTTTCATTTCTCTTTAAGAATGTTTCATTATTCTGTCTTTAAAAACAATGAGAATGAGAGTATTTTACAATATTTTTTACAGTCTGTAGGAAGATACAGACATTTAAAATCTTGTCTTCCTACATGTGAGAATGAGGAAAAAGTGGAAAAGATACATTTGCAAATTAAATTATAATTGGTAGGTATACACAGAACAGCTTTAAAATTGTAGTTTGATCTGTATTAAAATGATAAATATGTCTTCACAAATGGAATTTAATATTCTGCTGTCATCAGTACTTAAATGTTAGATAAGTAAATTTGTTTCTTTAAATGAAGTAATTGTAAAAGGGATTTTAGGTCTTATGATTGACACTGTAAAATATTACTGTTTTTTCAAGATTGTCACATTGTTTTGTAAATGCTACTATTCAACTGACTGTAAGACTGAAGTCCTAAGATATTCTACATTGAAGTTATGCCTTAAATCCAAATTGATGGCAAAGAAACTTAAAAAGTATAATGATTATTCTGTGATATAGTAGTGTATCTCTAAGGAACAGTATTTTTAAAATGTTTTGACTTAAAACCTTTTGAGTCTAAGACTGGCTTCTTTCCTAATCAGATTTTACTTTTTGCCTTTCTTGTTTCCAGATTTTTGACAAGTTCCTAACATTTAAAAATTAGTCATTAATCAAAATATTTAACATAATACAACTTCAAATGTGATTCTTCATTTATTACAGTAGGGTTATTAGAATATAAGTTGCTGTCTAGCTAGAGAGGAAAAATATTACCTAGAAAAAGACACATATACTGCATGCATTGGAAATAAAATATATCCATCTGTGGGGTTTTGTGAGGTGTACAAAACATACTATTACCAAGCAACAAAATAACATTACATTTAATGTTGTGATGAACGTATAAGTCCAAGCACTGATGCAAAAAAATATAATGTGCATATGAAAAATAGATATTTAAAAGATAAACAGATATAGTGGTTTAATTAAATAAGTAACTGTATGACCAATAGTCAGTTAGATTCCTAGACCTTACTATGTATTATCTTTCCAGCATGCAAACCTCATTCACTAAATTTAATAGCTCCACTCATATATGTATGCAAATGTAAAGTGAACTAATTAAGCCTAACAAAACAATTTTATTCTTTTAAGAGGTCTTGGAGACTCGTATGCAATTTGTGATTGTGCTAGCAGTCTTCAATCTTCTATCCATTGTCCAGTATGTTGATGATTTCTAATTGCTCATTTTTTCAAGGTTTTTAGGAAAAAACTCTTACCTTTAGGAAGCAGTTTAAACAGTATCAAGACAGATGTAGCTTCTGAGGTCTGTAATGACATTGCTGAAATTTTTGCTATATCCGGAGCTCATTTGAACTTATCATATTGTACTTCATCCATCTCATTTCTTCAGGCATGTAAGGAATCTTCAGTTTTCCTTTGGTACGCATTTATCAGGCTTAATGTGTAAGTGGTAGAAACTCAAAGGGAAAATCCTATTCCTTGTAATGCCAATTACAATATCCTAATAAAGCCAGTGGTGTCTAATACCAAGTGCAGAGAATCTACAAACTTTGCCTGTTTAGAAACAGTATGGAAGCTATATGCACAAGAGCTGTGTTAAGTTCAAATGTTTAGATCAAGCGACTGAGGTAGGAATATCAATTTTTATTCATTTTTATATGCTCTCAAGTCCCGAGAAACTGTAGTAGCAGTTCTTGGCACCATAGTCCCATTATATTGTGTGATATTCTTATTAATAGTTCTGAATATTTATTTTATGTTTAACATTTTTGTAGAGAAAAATTTCTAGTGAATGTGTTATTTTCATATCTTTTTAATTATAATACATGTTAAGTGAGCTGTAAAATAAACAAAGTAAGTCTTACTGGGTGTAAATTCCCAACAGAATTACATTTGAAAATATACTAAATATACTAAAATACTACGATATACCAAAATGTACTAAAAACTACTTCTGTGCAAGCACTGCAGTTTCTTTAAGTTTCTGTTTTCAAAAACAATATGAAAGGCAAGAAAAAAATCTGAATTTAAAGTAGTTTGTTTTAATTTGTGAAACAAACATTTTTTGTCATATTGTTCCTATTTTGCTACCATTTTGCTCCACTGATTTCTTAAATGCATGCAGTACTTGCTGTCATTTCTCTGCTTTCTCCCTGAAGAATGTGTGCATAATGTAAATGTAATGTTCCTCAGCATCTTCCCAAATGCAGTGTCAAGGAATATATGTAACTTTGTGTCTTTCATCAGTTGTTCAAAGTTCATTTTATTTTCTGCAACTTCTGTCTTCATTTTTATAATAAAGAAAACTGACTTAAAACATTTGTATCTGTATTTTCTTTATTACTGATAAACGCTGTTTTTCTTGTGTTATCTACATTATTTATTTTATAACTGAAGAGATTTTTTAACATTGCATAAGTATTTTTATTTCAATGGTAAAACTCAGTGTTGTATCCAATAGTGAATATTAATGAAAAATTTTATTATTATATTATTAAAAAATAACCAAACCAAACAAACAAAAGCACAAAACAAAAAGTATCATTAAAATTATAATTCCCCAGTTTTTAGTTTAGGCATATTAGGTAGCTGCTGTGCTACTCCACTAATGGGGCAAGTTAGTGAAATGTCTATATAAATGCACAGCCTGAACACTTGATCCATACTGATTTAATCTGCCTGCTTGAAACAGTTGTATCCCAAAAGGCAGTTGTTTCATGCTAGGAGAAACTATGTTGGTACACAATACCTTCACAGCAAGTACAACTCTGCTGACTCTTGCAGTTGTACCAGTGTAACTATTGCAAGTAAAAACATGCACCATATACTGGCAGCACTCATAATAGTAAACTTCTCTTTTTCTAAGTAATGCTGTAAAATAATTATACATTTTAAATATTATTCCAAGTAATATTTCTCAATATTGTTGTGTTTGCATTTACTTATGTCTTAAAGAGCTAAAAGAAAGCTCTGTCAAGCCTGGATATTTTGTCAATTCTAATACAATCCCAAGACAGTGGACTTTTTTTCAGATCTCCTGACTACAGTACTGTCATCCAGTGTAAACATGCAAAAATCTCTCAGCCCATTGTGGTGTGTGTGTATGGTGTGATTCTGAATTCTCCCAAGTAATGCAATTAAAATAATTTAACCTTTTGTGTAATAGCAGTACTGAAACCACACATAAGTGAATGATTTCAATACCCCTGTCAGTCTCAATTAATATTCATGGATACTTAGAAATTCCTCTGAGAGACATGTTCAGTAAATCTGCTATCAGTTTGAATGGAGGATCCTGGGACACATTTCCCCAAAGCCTTCTAAAACCTGGGTGCAGAGCTGATGCCACAAACTCCACAAAGCTGCCATCCTTACACAGCCTCTCCTGCCTTGATGCTGGGGTGTCTCTGCCCTTCCTGTTAGTTGTTCCTTGTCAAAAACAAAGAAAAAAACCATTGCTTTTTAGGACATGTAAAGTGTTGGGGATTTTCTTCACTTTCTGCCTCAGAAATACTGGAAAAAGTGTATTGATCAGCTGCCTGAATTGTGAAGCAGCTCATCCTGGAAGTGTATTTCCTCCCTTGGCCTTGCGTGGCTGCTGCTTCCACAGACAGAATGAGGACTTCTGCCCGGCTTTCTCTGGGACTTGCCATAGAAGTAGGCAATGGTAAAAAAATGCTCTTTATTATGCTGACGGAGTAAATACATGAAAAAAGAGGCTGTAGCTACCTGATAACTCTTTTGGACACCTTAGATATGCTTCTGAGATTGCTTGGAGATCAATCTCTTCTGGAGAGAATAGCTCACATCTCCTAAAATAAACCTGGTGGCACCACATACTCTCTTGACTCTGAATGCTCATCCCTCCAGTGCATCATTGTCTATGGTGTGCAGCCTCTTGTCTATTGCTCCTATTGCTGCCAGTGAAACTATTGAAACTCCATTGTAATCAGGCTCAGGTTTCATTAGAGATGTAGACAATGAAGATATGTAATTTGTGGGTAAAAGGAAGTTAAAGGAAGCCTTCTTTTTAGTTAGTTTGTTACAACAATAATGCTCTCTTATTTTTCAAAGCTGTGTGTCAAGCATATCTGTCAGAACATATTACTCAGTCATGCAGTACAGAGCACATATCCTTGCATGCTTGTACACTGCCCTTCAGCAGTATCTGTTCTAGCAGAAAGTTGTAGGAAAAATCACTAAGGAAGAAAAAACATTAAAATTAATGTTGATTATAGCCTTGTTAGCGTCTTTTTGTATTAAGGAATGGAATCGAAAAGAATATTCCTTGCCGTCATGGTGTCTTTTGCACCATATCGTTCCCTAGTAAATGTTTGCACAGAATCATATTTTTTTAGAGTTGATGCTGCAAGAGTATTGTTTTTTTTTTAATTTCATTTGAAGGTAAACATGTAGCTGCTGGGCACTTACCTGTCTCAAAAGCCAAGTTTTATTGTTCTAAATTGCTAAAAGCAGCTCATGCAGCTGTGGCTGTGGCAGCCAAATTATTGGAGCTTGTCTAGCTAGGAGAGGAATCATTGGTTGGTTGCTACTTTTTGATTCTGATTATTTTTATCTCAGTAAGGCACAGGAGTGCATAGTAATAGAATGCTCTTATACCAAGATAAGAAATGGTTCCTCTTCCACCATCGTACCATTGTCACTAAAAAAGCTGGGTATATGCTAATAGCATGCTACCCAAGACAGAATTCACTCTGGGTACCTGTAACTTGAGATTTCTTGGGTGCCACACAGTTCTTGCATCTCGATCTCGCACAACAAAGGAGCTGGACAACACAACAGCTCTGTTTAAACCCCTCTTGGACATGTCCTGTAGGAAAATGACTAATGAAGATGTTTTGACAGGCAGTGGCAAAGTTATGCAAGTCCCACAATTTATATATATATCCATTTTTCAACAAAAGAAAATTCAAAGCATTAAAGACAGTGAAATATAAGTATCAGACACAATTATTTTTAAACAAGGAATTACTTTTTTTTAGCTGCTACCAAATGAGTAATTATTTCTTCTTATTATGTACAAACTTTAATGCAATTTTATCCCCTAAAAGAAAGATTAAAAAAATAAATTCAAAATTTCAAAGCATCTGGAACCAAATGAGTAATTGCAATGATTGAAGCGAGGAACCATCCTTTGGGTATTTTCGATATCCTGCCTCCCACACACACCTCATGGTACTTGTATGCATTTTTGTATATAGGGTGGAACTATATTATAGATGCATTTTACCTGTCTGGAATTCTATATATCTCGTAAATCCTTTGGTGTTACTGTTGTAGTTTTTCTCATTGTGTGCTTTTTGTTTGGATGTGTATCCTCCTTTTATCCGCCTCTTCAGATTTTAGCTTGGCAGTGCTTGTTCTAGGAATGGCCTTGGCCTTCCACTCTTACAATATTAACTAGTAGAAAACTCGTGTATGGTTTTGATACTACATTATGATTGTTTGGATGCCCATCAGTGGATACTAATTTTTAAAAATCTATGTTTTGTCTCTTTTTAGGGTTTTGAATAGGTATATAAATCTTGTAAGCCTTTGATTCTAAGAAATGCTCCAGATCAGATATATATTCAAAGACAACGTTCATAGGCAGTGCAGAAATAACCATCATGGTTTGACAGACTTTATAAGAGTCAATACATTGGGGCAGTTAAAGAAGATGATAAGCAATGCATGCTTATTTTCTGCTACTACCCAGTGCAGCACTTTTAAATTTATCCTCTAGCTCGTAATTTTCAACTACTTCAGCTCAATAGCAGTTCCTACTTTAGCTTCAGACTTTCCAGACGGAACAAACTTATACATAATATCCCTGCACAGTCATTCACACCCATTCAAATATAGCTGCCAAGTGCTACTCTATAATCATAGGAAAGTGTTTGATATCATTGGGGTTTTTTCCTTAAAAATGTAAATGATTGTAAAAGGTTAAGGACTATGTAGAATCATCTGTCATTCATCTTTCATTTAATACATGCCTGCTGAGGAGGAGAGGAAGGGAAGAAAGACACAATAACGTGCGGAGTTCCTTTTTTTTCAACAAAACTTAGCATCACTGATTCGTTGAGGTTGGAAAGGACCTCTGGAGGTCATCTTGTCCTAAACCTCTTCTCAAACAGAGTACTTTTTATAACACTTGCACTTATTATTTTGTTGTACCAGCACTTGAGTATATACAATATGATTCTGTAAAAGTAGAGAGAAATTCTGTCAGATTGAAGGACATACATTCATATAACATCAGTCTGATTATATTAAGGTTATATATTAAGTTCCTATCTCTTTGTGCAGAAGCAATAGCTTTAATTTTCTGTGCACAAAGTGTACCCATACACTTTGTGTACATATGTAGATGGTGACTCTTTCTGTAGACCTGCTTCCCTTTAGAGTATCTGATACAGACTCCTTAACCGAATTCACTCTGAATTTACATCTGAGGGTCCATAAAATGTATCTTTTGAGTTTGTTCTCTTCACTGGAAAACTCTATTTTACTTGCCTAAGCTCTTGGTTGCTCTTTACCATTATTCAAATAATGTTTTGTGCAAAAATGTTCAATTATTTTACTAGAAGTTAAAAATACAACTTACTGAATAAGTGAGATCTTGAAAATTGCCAGTACTTTACACAACATTTATAGAAACTTGCTTAAATTTTTTTATTGCATTTCTGAAATTTTTATAATCTTATTTCCATAAGTATTCCTTGATAAGCACTTATTTGAGGAAATGGATGAATGAAGTGATTTTGTTTAAAGTTGGCAGTTTCCTTTATTATCGTGGCAAGGTGCATCATATTATTTATGCCACAGTTTATATAACAAAAAGCATATTATTTTAAATTGAGCACATTTTTGAAAAATTACAATTAAAACTCATTCAGAACTATATAATTTACACTTTATTTTCCATGCAGTGTTTTGAAAGGCTCCACTATGATTAGATTACTAAGACAGGTACACAATAAACCTTTTCACAATTGTGTTAAGAACTGATCCTCTCACATTAACAATGAATTTTTATTATTTAAGATAATTGTGTTTTCAACTAGAAAAAGAAGATATATAATGTATAAATACTTTATTGTTGTACAGCACAAAGTGGAACTTTTATTTTGAGTCCATTTGGTATGTTCTGGAACACTGTAAAAAAAATACTGCTGCTTATAATGTATTTTTTTGTATTGCTTAAGAATTGACACAGTAAAGTTAATCCAAATTTAATTTAGGGCAAAACTTTTTGATACCAAAGGTGTTTTTCAAAGTTGGTTGAAAGTCTATATGTAGTATGACATACATTTCATCTAGTCACTGAATTAGTACTTCTATTGATGTCATCAGATATAAAGAAAAAATTTCACATTGTTTTGATACAATTGCTGAATTAAGATATCATTTTTGAAAGCACTCAGGACTGGCCTAAGTCTGCTTTAATAGCAATTGACGTTAGTTTGACCAGTACAAAGTCCCAGTTATTTAAGGAAAAAACAGAATTAAGCCAAAGATGAACTTTTAAAATATTAATTTTAAATATTTTCATTTATATTAAAAATAAATCATAACACGGACACTTTTAAAACACAAGTCAGTCCAATTTCTGCCTGTCTTTAGAAGAAAGTACATAAAGAGCCTAAGACAGACAAGAAAGCTGATGACAGCCATGCTCCTCATCCCACTACAGCATGTGGCTGCATTCCTGTCACTTTTTGGCATGTGGGAGATAGAGAGAAATGTTGGAAGAGTATTGGTAATAATAAGAAATCAGACTTTCAAATATTGTGAAACAAAAACTGTATGAATAAATAGGCTACAAGTAGTAAAAATAGGGGACAAGAAGAGCAGAAGTAAGCATGAGGAATGCTAAATGAAAGGGAAATTATCAATGACAGAGAAGAATGTGTAATAGTCAAATACTTAGGTCTCAGATGTCTCACCAATACCAAGAAGATTAAAAATGAAAAATAAAGTCTTCCCCACAGCTATAACACATTAATATGAATATTATTGTACAAAGGAGCAATATTGTTACGATAAACATTTCCTTCACTTGCCAATGAAAATATTGTGTAGGCTTTTTTGTTATTGAAACATCTGGGGGGTGAAGCTTGCCATATCACAGTGTTCCAGTTACACTCAAAGTGTTCTTTACATCAGTGAAAAATGTGTCTCCCAACGAAATCCAAATGTATCTCCCAAACAATCCAAAATATTCAACAGCAACAAAATGATCCCAAATCTCTCTAAAAATATGAATTAAAAGCTCTTAATTTTTCTCCTCCACAGTTTTATTTAGTGGTTAATAAAGCTTTTCAATAAACTGGAATTAAATATTTATATCTTCCTGACAGTTTCAATTAATAAACACAAATGACTGAAGTTTAGAAAGGAATTCATCAAATAAATTGGTGGATGTGTGGATAAAGTAAGTTTTGGAAGATGTATCGGAAATTATACTGGCAATATTTAACTAGGAATGTTTATATTAAAAAGAAAGGAAAGAAAATTAATGCATGTGAGATGTCAACTTCCAACATTGCTGAAAGGCAATGCATAAGTAATACATCATTATATTACTGCACTATTATTTTTATTTATTTAGTGTTTCTTAAGTCTTTCTGAATAAAGGAAAATAACTTGGGAGTAATATCTGTCTGTTTATCTGCCTATCCATCCAAGTATATATATACACTGAATTCTGACTTATTACTTTATTTGCTAACATTCTGAAGAACAGTTCTATAATGAAACAACTCATACAACAGGCAATTAAATTGATTGTATAAGGACTAAAATGTTCCCTTGCCTTTGAAAAAAGTTTTTACTTTTCCATTTAAGAGTTCTATCACATAGACTAACAAAGTGCATATTTCTGTCAGTATGTATAGATGCAGAAGTCCTCAAGAAAATAATTTTCAAATTATATTTGAATAGGCAAATACCTAATTTCTTAGAAATTCGTTAAGGAGAAATAAGAAAGCTTAAATCATATTCTTAATCTGACAACAGTTCAAAGTGTATCATGAAGGTGGAAGAGAAAGACAAAGCAGATGATAGGAGTAGCCCCATTAAAACATTTATATTACACTAAATTATATTATGTTCTGGTGTCTGTTAAAACAATATTCAAGTAATCTACTGTCAGAAAAATCTTGCTCTTATTTTGGCAACAGGCATAGATACAGCTGCAAATGGAAATGTACCACTGCACTGCTGACTCATGCATCAGTCCAAAGCATGGTAATGCTAAGTAAGCAATGCTGATGTGCAACACCAATGTGCAAAAAATCCAGTTCCACTCCCCTGTGGAGTTTGCTTAGGATGTAGCATCACACCAGGCAATTGTCAGTAGCAAATTTCTGCGCCAGACTGACACCTTCTTTAACTAGCTGGGTGCATGAACCATTACTAAAGTGTTTTGTTTTGGTTTGTTTTTTCCCTAGCTTATTGATCAGATACATGTCCTCTCTATAAGGTTCATGTGAATTCACAAACACAATAGTTGTTGTTCTCAGAATCACAGGATTCAAAACTGTCTGTAAGATTTTTGTCTATTATGGACCCATGAACTGAGTCAAAACATTAAAATATTTTTTCCGAGATTTTTAATGAAGTAAGATTAGCTAAGCAAAAGCTTTCATAATACATATACAGAAAGCAAGATCAGATTTTGAATATGTTTATTTTGAAGTCTATGAATGTATTTTCATGGTACAACATGGTACTATACAAAATGAGATCCTAACCCTATAATGATTAAATAATATGCATAGTTTTCCTCATACTAATTTATTTAAGACTAGGTGTATGCAAGTGTTTGCAGAGTTAATAGCTTGAACTAAATTATTTTGAGAGTTTTTTCATTTTACTTTAATTCAACAAATGACTTACACTGTTTTACCACTCTCTTAAAGCTTTCAGTAATTCTGCTTAGCACCACTAATTAATTATATTTTAAATGTGGAAAATAACAACTTATATAAAAGATTATCATACTGAAATATTGAAATGTTTTTCTTAGGTTACCTACAGATATTCTCAGTGATGGGATTTTAAGATGTGATGTTATCTGTTATTTAATAGTGTAATTTATGCTCTGTGACTATATTGGAATTTTGGCAATGGGAAAATACTATATAGAAAAGATATTTTGTGATTTTTTTTTAATCAGGTTGTATACATGCTCAATCTTCAAGACCGTTTATTTGTGTTAGTGTCAGAATGGTTCATTTCTAAACATCCTTTATCATCCTGGCCTATTTCTTGAAATCTTTAGAAAGTACTATTCCTTGGGATGAATTTTATTAATAAATTTTAATTTTCTTTCTTTCAAGACACTCTTTTTAATGGTCTTGGACTTGGTGCTGTCATTGGCCTGGGAGTGGCAGCCCTTTTGTTAATCCTGGTTGTGACTGATGTTAGCTGCTTCTTTGTACGACAATGTGGGTTGTTAATGTGCATCACCAGGAGGATCTGTGGGAAAAAGAGTGGTTCAAGTGGAAAAAGTAAAGAACTGGAAGAAGGAAAGGCTGCATACTTGTGAGTATTGATCCCATATTTTGGAAATGTCACTAGAATAAAAAGTTGTCTGTCCAACTTATATTAACTTATATTAACTTATATTAACTTTTAACTTCTTGAGGTATGGCAAAGTAAATTAATACAGTGTTTTTATTACTTGGAAAAGTATCCACCTGAAATGTATAGAACTGCTTGTGTTCACTTTCCCTTAAATGAAAAATGGACACAAAAAAGACATTTGCCATACCTCACTGTAAGATGGCCTCGTTGTGCAACTTGACACAAAGGAAATCAACTGTAATTCAGTAATAGCACATCTGTGCTCCATGAGAAACAGGTACCAGGTCATTGTAACTCCATTTCTACTAATCCACCTTTGAGCTGCTAATACCCAAAACTTCAGCATATGGTTATAGCAGTGCCAGTAAATCTGAGAGTAAAGGACATAGTATTATGGAAAATCCATGAGAGAGTTTTTCTTTTCATATATAGCACTTGATGGAAAATCTTGTTTCTTGCCCATTAACTTTAGGAATAAAAAGTATTGTTGATTTTTAGAAGTAGGAGTGCTGAGTTGGATATGGGTGAGATACTGGTTAGCGTGATTGTTCTTCATAGTGAGTTAATGATTACTAAATATAATTGGGGAAAAACCAATTCTGATTTTCACAAATACTCTTGTATTTGGATAATTGGCTATACTGACAATGATAGTCACTATTTCATCAGACAAATGAACTCACAGACCCACAAAATCACAAAATATTAGGAGATGGAAGGGACCTCGAAAGATCATCTAGTCCAACCCCCCTGCCAGAGCAGGATCACCTAGACTAGGTCACAAGCAAACGTGTCCAGGAGGGTTTTGAATGTCTCCAGAGAAGGAGACTCCACAACCTTTCTGGGCAGCCTGCTCCAGTGCTCTGTCACCCTTACAGTAAAGGAGTTTTTCCTCATGTTCACGTGGAACTTCCTATGCTCCAGCTTGCTCCCAGTGCCCCCTGTCCTATCATTTGACATCAGAGA
>NW_010207974.1:0-9871 GCF_000695765.1 Mesitornis unicolor
GGGTCGTGGGGCCCAGGTGCTGTGCTTCCGTAACGCTTGGTCTGTGTCCCGTACTCCCCTCACGGCAGCAAAACCCAGCCTGTGCCTGCCTGGCCGTGAGAGGACCTCCCCACAGGCCCCTCCCGGTTCTGCCCGGCGCTCTCTCAGAGCGGGGCTTGACTGGGTGGAACTGCCCCCTCCCGCAGCGTCTCCGCTGGGGGTGCTTTGCGGCCAGGCCCGCTTGCTTCCACCCGCAGCAGCGCTGTGGGGTCGGCACAGGCACAACCAGGATCAGATGCGTGGTGTGGCGGGGGGGGAGGGGAGCTTGGCGCTCTCCTCCGTGCCTGGCGCGGTGGTTATGGCCTTCGCGAAGCCCTTGGGAAGTTGTGTGCTAAGCTGTGTTCTCCCAGGCGTGAGGGAGAGTAGACCTGGGAGGTGGCTTTGTCCTGCCCAGTCATTCTGGACCTGCCTTCTGGTTGGCTTATGAAAGCCTCTGGCACCAGGCTTACTTTCCGGCTGGCTGGCTGGCTGGGTAGAGGCTGGTTTTAGTCAGAGGAGACTCAGAAGACTGTCAGACCCCATCTGAAACTCCTGCGAGCTTCCTCCCCTCCCACTCCTTTTTGAACTCGCTGCTGCCAGATGCCTCTACATCAGGTGTGCAGTTGATTTTCAAATCTTCATGAGTTATGACAGAGATGTGTAACCATATGTGCTGTTGAATCCAGGGGTTTCTTTGCGTGGAAACAGTCATCTCATGTAGCTTCCCAACATTACTCCGTTTCAGCAGCACCTTCTAATACTGACCTGACAACAAGAAGGAGGATGCAAACGAGGAAGTGTGTTGAATGATGGGAAATTGATAGTCTCACCCTGTCAGCTAACAACTCCCTCCCCAAAAGTGAGGCTTCTAGAATCTGGACAGGTCTTTCTGAGACTCAGCATATGCGAGTGAAGCTCAGGAGAAGGAACAGCAGAGCCAGAGATCCACTATGGCTACAGGCGCAGACAAAGCAGCATGTGGTTGCAACAGCTTCTGGAAGACAGAAAATAAAGAGCCCCCAAAGCTGAATTCAGCAAAAATCCAAAACTTTGTGTACGGGGGGAGGGAGCAGGGGAGAAAAAAAAAAGAAATAAAAGGTGCCAGCCTTGTAGCTTTTTCAGTACTGGAGGATTGCAAAGTCTAACCTGCCCACTGTACAGAAAGACAGATAGAGAAACTACTTAAGCTGGGGCTTTTATTTCTGTTTAGTCCTTGATCTTGGGTTGTTTCTGCATTGTGTAATCTTTTTAGACACTTCAGAAGTCAGGGGATGCGTATTCACTTAGTCATTTTGCCAACAGGTAGAGAAACTATATTTTCATTTGCCCTAGAAATTAGTAAGGTGCATGACAAAGCCCACAAACTATGCACAGACTAGGTAGATAAAAGAAACAAGGGCTTACTGGTTCTAAGTATGTCACCGTGTTAGCTAAGTGGGACAAATGAAAGGTTTCTCATCTTCCCGGGGACTGCAGGTCCCTATGGGATGGAGAGAAAGTAAATGCATAATAGAATTAATTTATCTCAAGTTAGTATTCACTTCAGTGCCCACTGAGACCATCCTGGCTGGAAAATGCACTGTCATTTGAGTAAAGAAATGTTAACAGTTTTGCATATCCTTGGTTAACAAAAAAACCCTGTTTTAGCCAACTCTGTCATTCAAAATACTTTTCAATTTTCATGAAAACTAAAAATTCTGTAAGAGGGTTTTGTTGTTTTTAATGTATGAAGACTTACAGTAAGTAAAAAGCTTCCAAAACAAAATAGATCTGGAAGCAACGTAAACACGAGAAGCCATGCTTTAAAAATAAATTCAAGCCTTTTATTCCCTTTGTTTTATAATTCCCCCTTGACTGTTCAGAATAATGAGTTCCTGTGGCTCCCTGCCAAAACCTTGGAAAAAATCAAGATTTACCCTCATCAGGAAATAATGAAACATAACCTACAGCACGCCATTGTTTGTCAGAAGGAATGGGGTTCTCATACAATAATAAAATGGGGATAGCTTTGAAACAGCGATCAAAAATATATTTAAGTACTGCCTGTGTAAAAGCACAGGACACTTGGCTAGTCAGCAAACACTTCTGAAAGTATGTATTAATTAGGAAGAAATAGAGTATTGGTTGCTGGGCTCTGCTATTTTGTGTCCTGTTCAGGTTTATATTTTTCAAGGCAGCAGGGGACGGCCCCAGCCCAGGCCACCAGGCACCTGTGGGGACAAGGAGGGGTCAAGGCCAGGCTGAGATGTCAGCCCGTGCGTGGGGGTCAGCATTTGCCCTCTGAGGTGAACCAGCATCAGGCAGAGCTGACTGGAGTCATGCACCTGTGCTCTTTTCTGCCTGCTTTTCGCTATGAAAAATAGGCATTTTTAGACTTTTTGTCTTTTGCTGTCATGGCCCTGGTGCTATCCTGAGTCACTGCCTGCACCTGTCTTTTAAGCTTGATATTTTCAGGATCACTGGCCTGGAGCAAGTCGATGAAAGATTATCTCATCCTGACTTGTGTGTCATCTCTCCAAGGTATTGAATGCCAGTTCTATAAAGGGAGAGGAAGAACCAGTCTGTGGCTTTATGGCTATTTTCCATCAATTTTCTTACTAGTCTTTTGCATTTTTTTCCTCTGTACATGGAAACCACACAGTTGCATGATTGTGTCCATGTTTTGTTTTGTTTTTATGATGCTACCTCTGAAAAATGTCACTCTAACTGAAGCTTTGTTAAGTTCAGGCAAGACTTTAAATTACATCCAATAAACTGCACTGATGTAATTTGTAATAATACTGGTTGCCTTCTCAAAGGCGTAGGTAATTTATAGTATTTGTATTCTTACCTTTAACAGGAGGCATAGCATATGCTTCTAATCTCAAAACCTGGGTAAGCTTTTCCATTGATACCCTCGCAGCAAGCTGGGCAAGATCTGCTGTGCTTGATACTGTTTTGGCCCCCAGAATCTAAAGCTCAGAATGTAATCATTTAGTGAATGACTTCTAGGGGCTTATCTGCTTATAACATACCCTTCTGCTCCCCAGCCCAGCTACCTGCTTCCATGTCTGCGCTGCTTCTGGACTGTGCCAGCATGAACAGTTGTGAAATCAAGCAGTAAATGAGATTGAACTGAGAAGACTAGAAAGCAACCTGCTTTCTTTCCTTTTTGCTGATCCAGTTCACCAACTGAATAATTGTGTCAGCGTGGCGCTGGGGATAGCACAGAGACAACCGAGAGCAGAAATGGCTTAATGGGCTTGTTCTGCCACCAAGTCCATACCCAAGTGTTGTCTCGCTTTGCCATTTAGACCCTGCTCAGCATCTCCTTGAAAATCTTCTTGACGCACCTACCAACTACAAAACCAGACCGCTCTGTCTGAGTGCGTAATTTCATGAGTCATGCTGTCATGAACCTTTGGTCTGCACTGGACCACAGCGTTTGTCTCTGACAAGAGTTGGTTTTATGGCATTATGGTATAATGAGATGGCATTTTATGGTTCATTTTCACTGGCTGTTTCACAAATCTGTAGTTTCCATTGACATGCTTGAGAAGTCATTTTTATTTGTGTGTTCATGGATATTTTAAATGCTTTTTCAACAGTGAAAACCTAATGATTTTTCTATATGTAATAATGCTGCAGCTGTTATTGGCTTTTCTTTCGCTGAAGTTTGATCTACAGCCTCTGTAAGTCATCTTCCAAAACAATATGCATAAAGGGTGTAATCCACAGACTATATACTGAATTCATCCCTCAGTTGGCCAGTTATGTCCTGCTGACAAATGAGTTCTCAGAGCCAACTCAGTAGGCCCTTTAATGCAAAATGGAGAGTGTCACAAAGTAACCTTATCAAAAGATGCATTGTACAGCAGGGAGAGGGTTTCAGATGCTAGGAGATCCTTATCCAAAGGCTTGGAAGTCTCTCTGGATTCACATCCTTTCTGTGCATTGTGTTTACTTAGAGGATGCAATAACGCCATCCCTGTGTTACACAAGAGTGTACAATAATAACTGGAGCTGGCTGAGAAACAAAATTTTCATTCTACAGGAAATCCCTGCTTGTCAATATTTTGTCTCATTGAGCACTGGAACAAAACATGTTGGCTCTGCAGCCTTTCTGGCAAAAATGGAACAATCTATTTCCTTGCCAGCTGACAAGCCTGGGAAGCCAAGAAACCAACAGAGCAGTCGGCGTATTGCCAGAGACCTCGATCGCCAGTCAGCTGAGCTGCGGTAGGCAACTTGGTTGAATTTCTGGCCAGCAGCCGCAGCCAGAAAACGGCTTAAGCTTCTGTAGAAAGTTTTGATGCAACTGGGACTGACCAGCATTTCCAGAGCCAATCTGTTCAATTAGAAAATGGTCAAACACCCTCTCAGTAACTGTCTACTGTTAGAAAAGAATGTATCTTCCTTATGGATTTCTTCAGCTTTTGCCTTGTCATCTATGCACACATTTATTGCTGATGTGTGCATAAATGCATGGAATGAGCTGATTAAATTAATGAATTTTTCCTTAAGGATCAGTGATGATGCCCAAGCCCATGAAGGAGTTTTCAGGGTGCCCTTCATTGCTAATTTTGTGATTATTGTTATTCAATAATGTTGCATGCCAGCAATACCTAACGGTATCTGCTTGTGTATGCCTGCTAACCAGCAGGCACAGTTAGTGTAGACATTACACTGTTAGATTGAAATAAAATTCTTATGTCTGCTATCAGATGACACAGTGTCTCATTGTCTTCAGTCCATATTTATGGATGAATTTAAGTTAGGATAAACTTGCCAAATACGCAATAACGAGGCAGATATATTTTCTGAACTAGGTAAAAGATACTGATCTTTACTGGGTGACGGGTAACGTTGAGGTCAACACCAATATAGACTTGCCCCCTTCGTTGTCAGAAGTAGCTGGGCTCAAGTGCTACCTTTGCTGAATGTAACTAGATATTATTGCAGAATTCTGGCAGCGTTGCAGTTATCTTTACCATTTGGTGGTTTTTTGGAGAAGATATCAGACAAGTTCTTAAAAAAAAAAAGTTACATCTTTGTGTTCCTGTAGTTTACAATTATGCTATCATCGTAAAAGTTATCAGGTGCTTTTTCCAAATGTTTAGATAATTTCTGTTGTAGAATAAACCTAATCATTTCTTGAATCTTCAGATACCGTACACTCTGTACAATTCTCTCATTTATTTCCAGCCAGTTGTTGCATGTTCTTCCTCTTTAAAGACCAGAGATGTCATATACCATCGTTACTTCAACTGTGGTAACTCCGGGGAACAATGAATTCCCTTGTAAATGTTTAGTGGTAATTAAATTTTCTGCAACTTCATCTATCTAAGTAGTCTCTAATACTCCTGCTGTGAAATCAGAGGAACAACAGATGCTTTACTGAGCTACATTTCAAATCTTGTTCCCTCCACATGAAAATAAACCTGACTTATTTTCTCTCTCAAATTCAACTACTGTGGAGATGCTACAGCAGACTTGGTGAATCCCATTCTCTTACCATCTGGATTCCAAATGAATTTTATGGCAGTTGCTTTGCTTTTCATTGACCTTTATATTTTCTATGCATGGCTCAGTTTATTGCTGTTTGTACAGAGCTTATTCCTGAACTGGAAATAATCTGCATTGTGAGTCTTTTCTCACAATGCAAATAATTTAATGTACTGTTCATAGTGTGCTTTCTTCTTCATTTGTGGTGGATTTGTTGTAGTTCACTGTGCGCTGCTGCAACATATCTTGAAGTGTGCTCCTCATCTCAGATGCAATAACTTGAGCATATGTTTAAGGTTTAAGTCAGTCTCAATCAATATATCAGTTTGCACTGCTTGGTTTTATATTCCACACTCAAATAACTGCTGTTGTGTGTCATTTAAGTCTCTCTGATTCTTAATTTCCTCAGTGTTGCCACATACTCAGAGATCATTTAATTTCCTCCCTGATTAAGTATATAAAAGAAATGCTCTTTAAATGTGAACACACTTTAATTAGTTATTGTCTTTTCCATCAAAATATTGAAGGGAAACTACCAAATCCTTATACTGCTTGGTGACACTTTTTCAGCAATAATAGAAGTATTAATAGTTTCTCCCAAAACTTCATTTTCAGTTCTTTCAAAAAAATAAAAAGAAATTAGGAGTAACAAGGAATCAGTTGCCTAAGACAAACTAGGAATCCCTCACTTCTCCATCCACCTGGTTGTGTAAAAGCTCACTGTAATACAAAGAGCCCCAAAAAGATGTCAGAGAGAGGGAAGTATTACCCCGGGGGGGGGCTGCCACTGCTGTAACACATCTTTCCTGGGACCTCTTGGAAAATCACCATCTGAAGATGGAAGATCTTGGCCAGAATTAAACAAAGAATAGAAATCCCTGAAAGAAATACTGTGAGTTCTTCCATACCACTGTAAGGTTTCTGAGATACCTTTGCTGAAGGCTATTTCATTTTCCCAATGACATTTTTCCACGAAAAATTCTCAGTTCAGAAATGTTACATTTACATGGCCTGTTGAGACCCAAACAAGTTAATTTTTTGACTGTCACTGAAGCAGATCAGAGCAGAAATGTAGACTGCAAACAGTGTCTGAATGCATTTCCTGAGTACATCTGGTTTAGCCGAAGTATCGGGAGTGATGATTACCCTGTGTACTCCTGATGTATGAAGTACAGCATCTGGAGTCCATTGTGTCATTTAGGGCTACAAAGATGATCAAGGGAGTGGAGCATCTCCCTTATGAGGAGCGGCTGAGGGAGCTGGGTCTCTTTAGTTTGCAGAAGAGGAGACTGAGGGGAGACCTCATTCATGTTTATAAATATTTAAAGGGTGAGTGTCACGAGGATGGAGCCAGGCTCTTCTCGGTGACAAACTATGATAGGACAAGAGGTAATGGGCACAAGCTGGAACACAGGAGGTTCCACTTAAATTTGAGAAGAAACTTCTTCTCAGTGAGGGTGACAGAGCACTGGAACAGGCTGCCCAGAGAGGTTGTGGAGTCTCCTTCTCTGGAGACATTCAAAACCCGCCTGGACGCCTTCCTGTGCAACCTCATCTAGGTGTTCCTGCTCCGGCAGGGGGATTGGACTGGATGATCTTTTGAGGTCCCTTCCAATCCCTAACGTTCTGTGATTCTGTGATTCTGTGTCAAGGCAATGATAAACTATTCCTGAGTCTAAACAGGAATGATTTTTAAAATCTCTGCATCTAGAGATATGTGAATAATGATCACAGTAATGTCTATAATATTCTGTCATTAAGTAAAAGTGCAGCTTGAAAAAAAGCAAGCCTGGCATCTTTTGGAAGAAGCAGCTCCATGATTCTGCCTTGACCAGTAAGACAGCACATGGATGGAACAGTTCAGTTTTTCAAGAGTCAAACATAGCTTAAAATTATACATCTTGATAAGACCATTTATTAGTGGGTGCTTTAGACCATGCAGCAATGATGTATTAGTTATTCTTTTAATTAAGAAAAATAACTTTTAAGTCTGTTTAAAGGAAAGTCTCTGTGGTCATTGATGCTTTAAAGCTGTGGAAATACATATTTATAAAAAAAACCCTCAATTATTCGTTGGTTGAAAGGGGAATAATCCTTTGCTTGCTCAGTTGTAAGAAACTGCATTAGGAATATTTGAAAAAGTAATAAAGTATATTGAAATCAAATTGTTTGAACTTTAACAATGTGTCATCATGTACAACTGATAAGACACTGTTCTATCTATAAATGAATGGAAAACGAGAATGAATATTTGCTTTCAGATAATTGCCAAGGTCATATGCTGCGTAATAAAGCAGATGTGCTATAGATAAGTTAGAATTTGATCCTGAAAGCTGTATTGTAGAAGAGTTAAATTATTTTTTTTTTCTGCCAAAAAGTTTCCAGAATTACCAGCAGCTTTTCACTTCATCAGCTTTAAATACATGGAAATATTGAGGCCTGTCCCTGCAAGACAGTTATCTTCAGAGGTTGCAATCAAAAGTTTTTTCCTGCTACTAAAAGTTTACCTAACACCTAGGGTTGACCAACTGTGATTTTCTATTCCTCAGGGGCAGTTCTTCAGGCAAGATGGGCTACGGGAAAGAAATTAGTGGCTGTAGCCTCTATAATACTCATATTTCCTTACTTGGTGCTAAAAAGTCTACAGTAGTCATAAGTGTAACACCATCTGATCCTTTATGAGCTGAAGTTAATAGTATAATAAAGTCACTGAAGGGTAAGTTGCAATAAAGGACTGATGATGGCTTCTTTAGCAATGTACCCTCTAAAACACATCATAGCAAAGTAGAAAAATGGAAATGGATTTCATTGCCCCTACAAGCCCAACTTTACCATTTTTATATCCGAAAATGAAGTCACATTAATCTGATTTAGCTTCTTCATCAGCAAAATGATGTTGATTTTTCAGGGCATCAAAGCATTTTTTTAATGGTTGAAAACTGATAGATATGAATGGTTTGTGTGGGGAAGAACTTCAGGGTTTCAGAAGAATTACCGAGGAGTTTGCATACGGCTTCTGTTAGGAAATAGTCCAATGCCTTGCCTTCCCATTCTGGTTCCCTCAGGCTCTGGAGGCACACTTTCTGCCTTCTTCATCATCCTCAGAGGGGGAAGCCTTTGGAGCTCTGCAGCTTTGAGTGGCCAATTTTCCTTATCGCAAAAGACAGAGGGGTTTTTATGAGGCACAGAATTAGAACACACACATCCGCTCCTGATCCCCCTGATAGCTGGTATGCGATGGGAGATGAGCTTAAACCTGTGAAGTGGGAAATGTGCCAGGATCCAGAGTACAGATCATAGCCTCCTTTTTGTTGTTTTGTAGTTGATTTTCTTTTTTCAATTCAAGGCATTTATTTTGCCCCCTTCTATCTGAAGTGTGCCAGGGAAGGATAATTTTCTACATAAACGCACTCAAAGAGACTGCAGAATATTGGTGATGTGAAGGCTGAGTTTCCTAGTAAACTCAGTTTCAGGTTTATAGCTGACAAGTTTTAAGATACGCTTTAAAATTTGAAATTATTATTTGTAATTAGCTTAAATAATAAATTGTGACTTAGCACAGCTTAATGATATTTCTGAGGGCAGTATTTATGTGTATGTGAGAGAAAAATACACATTGTGCGAGGGTGAATGTCCATTTGCATTAAAATAACATAATGTGGGTATTTCCCAGTTCTGTGCAGGAAAAATAATGATGGACACTGTGAGTGAAGGAGACTTGTCAGGGCTGGGACTGCTGCTTACACTGGGGACTGAGGAAGGGAGTACCATATAGACAGACCCCCCCAGTCTCCATAAGCACCTCGGAGGAGGCAGAAGGGGAATTTAAAGCTACCATACACTGTGTCCTCCTCCCTCTGTGCTCCAGAGCACTTCATGAATTGTCCCCACACAGTGATCCAGAGTAATCCTGAGGTGGTGATGTACGGCTCTTTGTAAAGTACATCTTGATTCATTAGAATGAAAAACCTAATTTAAAAATATGTATGTACTGTATGCACATACAGGTCTGCTAGTTTTTTTTCATTATTTGATTTGTATTTAAAAACTCTCTGACATTCATCTGAAGTGTGATCAGGCACAACTCTTTTCATTCAACATCCTTTTACCATGGGTGATACAGAACTAATGTGAGATGGTCCTATGTCAAAAGTAAACTTCTGCCAACAGGACAAAGCACTGAGAAGCACAATTACAGATCATTTGTCCACCTATGCATGTACTATTTGTACCAGTGACAACAGAGTCAGTTGGACATAACAGGTCTCCTTTGAAATGCCTGACAAGTAGGTGCACAAAACACACACAGTCCAGTTTGCCTCATTTCTCTGGAAGAATGCAAAGCTTGCTTTAAAATTCATTCTTTCCC
>NW_010207974.1:9902-38280 GCF_000695765.1 Mesitornis unicolor
TAGATCTCTTCTTCTATTGAATTTCTTATCACCATAGAAATATCATAATTTCCATGCCAGATCCAGTACTCCACCCCGTATTCTGTCTCTGACAGTTGTTAACAAAAGTTAGATGACATGAAGGTGCCCATTATCCGATGAAGAACAAATACAGAAAATATTTATAACTTCTGACACTTAATAGTTGTCTCCAGTTTTACAGTCTTAAGACAGGATTTCCACAAATGTTCTTGTTAGTGATGCAAAGCTTATCCTCCAGCTAGTGTTAAAATTCTTTTTTTTTTAAATGAAAACAAAAGCTCTATACTTCTATAAGAGCAGATTAGAATGAGAAATAACTGATTTTTCACTTTAACTGAAAGGCTAAGCCCATGTATAAAAGAAGAATGTTGTCAAATACATTGGTAGCCTTGCAGGGCTGAATGGCTCAGTGTTTACAGTTCTTACACAGGAACAAAAAGCTCCAAAAACTCACCTCTCACTTGAGATCACCGAGAGATTTAGCCAGTTTATCCAATGCAGAATTCGAACAGGATTGACCATCACCAGAATTTAGATACACCATGAAAAGTCCGATGGGATGTTTAATGGCTGCAAATAGTTGGGTTTTCTCCTGTCTCGCTGGGAGGAGGAAGGAAAGCCCCAGCAAAATGCCGGGATAAAGTATCTTCCTGGACCACCAGTTATGTGTCAGATCACACAGCTACAGAATTAGCGATGTCATTCCAAGCTCTGCTTTTCAGCTTGCTTTGGAGATGGCACATTCTGGTATGGAAACAACTTAGCTCATGATTTTTTAATAGCACTTGTAGAGGACTGGGTTTTGGTTTTTTTTTTTACTTCTCTGGTAGTGCTTTGGTGTCATTCTGGAGAAGGAGAAGTTGTCAGTGTTTCTACCTTAATTCTCTTCTTCTCCGGTGAACCTGAGGATGCAGGTTCTGCCAGGTTGCTTGTGGTGAAAGGGGAGGATCGTGCTCTCTTTCCTTTTTGTCATTCCTCTTTTCTGCCAGCACTACTTTCTTCTTGGGCCAGTCCTGGTGCTAGATCCTTCTATCCCTTGATATAGTTCATTAACTCAGCAGATCCCTACCATGTTGTTGTGGTCGTTGACTCTTCTTGACCATGTTAGGGAGTTACGCTGGTTGACAGAGTGGTCTGACAAAAACCAGTGCTCGAACTAAGTAGCAGAGAACAAGACAGGGAACGGGCCTGTGAAATCACAGCCAAAAATTTCTGTTAAGTTGCTGCGTGAAAAGCAGCTCCATGGTTGAAAAGGAGTGCAAATGAAGGAGCAAACCAAGGGGTTTGCAGGAGGTTTCTTCCTGTGCTGAGGCTCTGCAAGCACTAGGTGGCCTGCTGGTAAAGGAGATGAGCAACCCCATCCCTTTCAGTGTGCAATTGAGGATTAAAAAGTACAATTTGCACGAGTTATGCATCTGTTTTGTAAATCCTGCTGTTCTGTGATGAATTCAGGGAACATCAGATTTTATTTATGGCGGTGCAGTGAAATCATAGACTATTGTACTCACTCCATATATATTCAAGGTGATTTATCAGATTATTTAGACACAGAATCAAGTTAATAAATGAAAACTGTCTGTGTGCAGGCTCTTGCTGTACTGAAGTTTAAACTTCTTTCATAGTAATGTAGGTGAATTACTTCACGCTTTCTGTGACAGATGCAGTTTCCACTGGGCAGCTGATGTAGTACCCTATGACATGATCATGAGTATGAGCCACTGGAGACCCCATTTTCTACCAACTGCAATGGCAGTGGTCAAAGATTAATTCTGTATACTGACACTGCTGTGTTTTCAGAAATGTGTTTCCTCATCCCCGTACTCGGTCAGTAAAAAGACTTCAATGCCTCTGTAAAATGATGGTCATATGCTTGAAGGAAGAGACACCACCAATGTTGGCCTTGGATGCCCTCAGAAACACTGAGGGCCAAAAGAGGATGTAAGAGATGCAGCTGCCCTGCAAAGTGCAGTGTTATCAACAGGCTTTTTGCTCCAGTTTTATGTTTGACTGTCAAAAGTTGAGGACAAGAGAAAAAGATGGGATTCAGAAAGAGAAACTACATCTTAGCTGAGGTACTGAATGCCTTCTGAGGAAATCCTGCTAGCAGTTGTAATTTGTGTATCGCTAAAAGAGACCAACTTCTATTCTGGGCCAGTAAAAAGAGTCAATGCAAAAAGAAACACCAACTTATTGAAAAGGTCTTAAATCAGTTAATATTGAAAGCAAGCCAAGCTCTGGTGAAATGGTAAGGGACTCTAACAAGAAATTGCAACACCATCATTATACGCAAGTTATGCTCAATTATGCCTTTGGTGCCAGAATTACCCAGTACCCACGGTTGGGCTGCAGCAGAATTCTAGCGTGGCATGGACACTAAAATTCTCATTTTCCTCTGTTCAATGTGAGGAGTGGGAACCTGACAGCAGCAACAAGTGAATCTTACAGCCAGAACGGGAACATTAATGGGTTGGTTAAATGTCATATAACGTCTTTCCATCTTTTCCAACCCCTTCTGCCAATGCAAAGGCAGCCTAATGGGCAGGCTCCCACAAGGTACAAAGCAAAGAGGTCTAGTGGGGATAGGATTGCTCTTTAATATAAGGGGAAATATTTTTTCTTTCCACTTCCCCAGGGATCAGTCTGGGTATCAGACACATTTGAGATAGGTATTAGATCAACAGATGTAAAAGAATCACAAGGGTTTCTGTTCCAGGTTTTTCTCCATTTAATCCAGCAAGGGAAAAAGCCTTTAATAAAATCACAAATTGACTGGCCATCTAAGAAAACACAGGACACCGAATCTTATTTTCAAGATATATACATATTTCTCAAAATATACGATTTTGAGAGGAGATTTGTGCATAAAAAATAACCCATGACCTATTGTTGATCCTGCTGGCAAAAGATACGGATTAATAATTTAAGTTCTATTTAAAAACTAGCACTTCATCAAACCTTAATTGAGCTTAGTCAGCCATTAGCTATGGTTCTCATTGACTAAGAAATAAATGGTGATTGATTGTCCTGACATAATTAATCGTTACTGTATTTTTCAGGAATTTAGGCTCATTTGCCCAGGCTACTCTTTCCACAACATTTGGAAGATTTAATTAATATTCCTATCAATATTTTAAGTAGGCTTAAGATTCTGGGAATTACTGAGTAATTGCCTCCATGGCTGAGTGGCCACAGGGAGATGAAATTGTATTGAAAATTTTCATATCAAAGACATTTGATTTGTAAGATATTGCATACCTTCCTAATACAACTTTGAGAAGGTTTTTACACTGAAATTGTAAAATTTATACTGTTCATTTCTCAATGCTGTGTTGGAGCAGGGCTGGCACAGGTATTGTCTACCCCATCTCTCTATGTTTAGCTGTCTAATTCCTTTATAAAATCTTTAAGAAACATATTTGATTTTTATGCATGTATGAACTCATTCAATTATTTTCTTCTTATGAGAGAAATAAGATAGCAAATGACAGGTGTGACAGAAGGAGCTCAAAACACGGTGGCATGGAGGGTTAAGGCCGAGAAGAGAGGAAGCACATAAGACTGAATGACAGAGCAGACTCACATAAAGCTCATCTCCCTAGAATGTCAGTGCTTAAAGAAAAACCCACCTCAAAACACAGTGTTTTATTCATGTGCATGGGTTTTAATTTTAGGATAGGGTTGCCTACACAACTCCAGGTGAAGGCACCCTCCTCCGAACCGGCACTCTGGCTCAGGTGAGGGCTTGACCCCAGAGCCCACCTGCTCCTTCCAGTGCTTGTAGAAGCTGGCAAAGGAGAAAGGATGGCCTGAAACCATGACCTGCCAAGCTCTTTGTGCAGGTATTCTGAATTAACTTGTGAGCCTACTATGCTGAAGTAAGTGGCTTCCCCTACTCCAAACAGTGTTTTGAAAGCAGCTCCGTGGTATCTTCAAACACTCCTGCATTTTCTTATTTTTATTCATCTGAAAATAGCCCCCCCAATGTTTCTGATTAACCAAATTCATGCTTTTAAGCAAAGTTATCTAGAAAATAAATCATCAAGCATAAATCAGAAGCACGTACTTTTATACCGCTGGCAAGGGCCTGCATGAGCCCTTGCTCACTTGACCTTCAGAGAACTGATGGCTTCAACAGCGGGTGGAAAAGCTGTGCCCAGGAAGTCTCAGCAAAGCAGTGTTCCCTCAGGGTGAGGGAAAACAATGCCATTCCTTGAATAGTTTTGCCATTAGCAGAGTATTATTACCAGGGACAGTGTGTTAGGGATTCAGAGGCATTAGATGCGTGATTTTTAATTAATGAACTGATTTACTCGGAGGAAAGCGTGACTGCCAGGAGAACATGTATTTGCTGTTAGGCTGAAGTCGCTAGGCAGCAGACAGATTTTTTTTCAGAATGAAATTGAAGAAAGGAAATTGCACTTGGCAGTGTGTAATTGGGAAATGACGCTAGGCACCTGAGAAGAGCTGAAAGCTTTGAGATGCAGGAGAGGCAAAATAACAGCTAAAGGGCAGAGTGGAGAAATTAGTTCAGAGGGGCGAGCACAGGCACAGCTGCGTGCTGCTGTCAGGGAAAGGAAATGGAAACTAAAGCCTGAGCAGAAACCTCACCAGGGCATCTGCCACAGCCCAGGATGTCCCATTTCATCACCATGACATCTATCCACCTCTCCCTCTATAAAAAGAAAGGTGCACTTCCGTGTAGATGCCCTCGGTTCTCAGCTAAAAGAGGAGGACTCGGGGCAGCTGCTGCTCTCATTCATCTCTGGTGCATTCAACCGGGACAGAAGCTTTTGCACCCTCCTTGTGTTTTGTCCTGCAGATTTGATCCATGACGCTTTCCTGCCATTAGATGGCTGGGGACAATCAAGGCCATGGTTCTGTTGACAGAAGTTATTTTATTTCCTAAAAGTATGCTTATAAATATGATCAGAACTGCAGTTATATATAATTAGAAAATAGCTTGCAACAAACCCAAGGAAATGGTACAACCAACTAGTTAAATGCACAACCGGTTCAGGCCAATGCCATACTCCCACATCTGCTTCCCAGACAGCCACAGATTTTAACTTTGACAGAAACTTTCAGTGGCATGGTGATTTTAAAATAATTTTGTTTTCCCACTTTTTACCATGCCCACTCTTCTAATACTCTAGTATTTAAATATTTGATCAACTGTCTGTCACAGAATCTCACCAAAATGGCTACACGCACATAAATAATGAACTCAAACAAGCTTTTGATCTGCAACTGAAATGAAGCAGACAAAACTTCATTCACCAAAACAACATTCCACTGACATTTAACAAATACAGGTTCGATATGCTGGTTGGGAATATTACCAGACACAGATGAGTTAAGAATTCTCAAGTTTTTGGCCAAACGATCCAAAATGTGCACTCACTCACTCACCAAAAAGGGAGGGCTCTCAATCTCGAGAAGTTACCTTAAGTGGCGTCCCAACTCAAGGAGAGAGTCCCCGACTGCAGACCCGCTGCTCCGAGGAGGACCGACTCAAATGAGTCCTCCGGTGGGGCCCCATTTATACCCTGGTCAAAACTGATCTGTGGTCAATACATGGTCGTGTCAGTCCCCTATTGGCTGAGGACCCCAACTTTCCCACCTTTGACCCCCACTATGTGGACCAGACCTGAGCTGTGAGGGGGGAGGCAGTCCTGGTGCCACCAGCGCCAGAAACTTTAGTACTGTCTTTGTTGGGTCTTTCTCAGGTTTTCAGTAGTGTGGATGCATCTGCCACACTGTCCAGGCAAAAAACTCTGTTAGATTTACTTCCAGGGATTTGCTAGACTTTTTCAAAGTCTTTATCATCAGCTATTCATTGTCACTGGCATGAACAGATTGATTACACACCACAAGTACTAAAATATATATTGTAGTATGGAGTTTTGCACATTTAACCAGACTCCTCTTAAAATTATTCAGAATTTCCCTAACTGCATCTCCCTAGTTAAGGCTTATAATGCAACCACTTTTTTCACATTCTTTGACTTCATATTCACACTAATCTAACATACAGATAAGATGAACTATGGGACATCTACCTTTTGCTAAGTCTTACTGCTGGAAGCAATTCTAGAACATTCATGGTATCAATACATGGTATCAATAAGAGTACTGTGCTCAGTGGTGTCCCTTACTTTACCTTATTAGCTCTTTCTCCAGTCTCTCATTTATATGCTTTATTACAACCAGCCATTTTTGATTAGTTCAAGAAATTGAATGCATACAAAACGCACCCAAAATTAAAGTACAGTCTTCAATCCTAAGAGATTTGTAAGCACCTGGAATTCATTGTGTGTTAAAACCTCCAGCTCTGACCTTTAAGCATTTCTGGGTTATCCATAAAAACGCCTCTCCTTCATACGACCACTTCAGGACAATAGGATCCTAACCACAAGATGATTGCTTTCATCAACCACAAGATTATTGCCTTCATCAACCAACTTAGGTCCCTGTACACTGTATTTTTTCTTCTGTATATGCCACTGATTGTAGTTACTCTCACATCAGGTCTTGTGTTAAGTACGAGTGTAGCAGCTCACTGACCTACAATGTGGTAGCTGATGATTGCCAGCAGAATTGCCCTCTGTCTTCAGGTCCTGGCATGGAGTCAACTCAAATGAGTGTTTATCTGGGTTGGTGTTAGAGAGGTTCAGTATGTACTACCAAGGAAAAATGTGTTTCTTTTACTGCTGCTTACCTTGGAAAAAACGGGCACTACTGTATATTCTATTTTAATGACTGCTGTTACTATGGATGCAGATGGAAATCTATTTTTACATTTAATACGCCATATGCTAGCAAGGTCTAGTGGAAGATCCCTGCAAATGTAAACACCTACATGCACAGTGACCTACTTATGAGTTACATGTGGGCTTGCACGTAGCCATATAAAGTACGTTTAAAAGCTGTATTCGAAGCCTGTAATTTGAAACAGTTTTCAGGCAGCGTGTGGCAGGCTGAATAGAAATGATGCTTGAGAGTCATTCATCCAAATTTTATTTAGCTTTAACATACAGAGTTCTCTTTTAAATTACAAAGGCTTGCACTGTGCCCAGGGCTTGCCATTGTATTGATTTCAATGGGGAATTTTGGCTTGGAGTTGATGACATTGGTAGCAGCCCACATTTTGAGTGGATGTCATCTAAAATTCAGTGTCTCGATGCTCAAGGATTTCCACTGATTTCCTGACACAGAAAAAGATCAAAGACTTACATACATTGAATGCATTCTGTTTATTTGAGAAGGAAGATCTCATACGACTGCCTATTATGGAAGGCATCTCTTATCAGGTACAATAAAATCAACCATTGCTTCCAGCAGAATACAAAAATACACATCTCAGTGACTTCCATACAATAATAAATATGTAATCATGCATCCAACAATAAAAAGGCACGGAAAACTGGTCACTTAGTAGTCATAAAAATTACTAACTATATTAACAAAGCCACCCAAATTATCTGTACAAGGAAATGTAACAATATATTCCAAAGGTGAAAACACATAAAACATCTTTAAAATAGTATATGCAATAAATACCTCAATTGTCTTTTATATATTAAAAATAAAACTGTGCCATTGTAAACAGTATGTAAACAAACAAAATTCACTGTTCCTTACCATTATTACAAGTAAATAAAGCCAAAAGTTACACCCCTGCTCTGTTAGATATACTTCATTGGCAAGTTTTGTCAGGCAGTTGAAAGTTTTACTCTTTTCTGCAGCAAACAGAGCCCGCTACGTGTGTAATCGTAAGTACTAGAGCAATTGCTAAGCTTCAAAACTGACTGCCCCAAAGGGAATAGGCCATCAGAGAGTCAGAACTGAAACCAGGAAAAGCAATTTTTGCAGTGTTACGGACAAAAGTCATTTATTTAAACTACATCTAATAGTGTCAGTAAAACTTAGCCGCTTATAATACCACTGCTTTCCTATAGGTCTCGGGGGGCTGTACAGAGGTGGTAAAGCATCCTTACGCCCGCGGGCGGAGAAAGTGAGGCACACAAAGGTGAACTGAGTCGCCCCCAGTCTTGCACCAGCTCCGTGGCAGAAACTGAAGGCAGAATCCAGACCTCCAGCCACTTCCTCCTCATTTCCTCGCATATCCTCTACTCGTCCCGGCCTTTCAGACAAATAATGGTGAGTCCTGAACTCCAGTCCCGATTATAATTACAGAAAGATATCAAACATGCAAAAGGAAAGTCACTCTGCTCACTTGGGCGCCCATCTGCTCCCACAAATAACCATGGAGGTTTGCCACCAACTGCACAATAGGAGCTCTTTTTTTCCCCAAAATCTGTAACCAGATCCACATTAGCAGACCAGTGAGCCCAGCAAGAGCCCCATGCATCCTCCACAAGCCTACTGATTGCCTCAACTGTTTATTCTTTTGAGGTCTGTTCCTATAGTCAAGAAACTCCTGGAAAGTTCAACCAAGGTGCATACTTCCTTCCTTATTAGCAAGGGGAAGAGCAGGAATCTGAATGTGATCCTTTCTTAAACAATATTACAGCAAAAGACTCCTGGGAGTGGTGGGCATTCTGCACTGATGTCTTCAGAAAAAGCCTCACAGAGGAATATTGCTGGCTTGCTCTTTCTTCAGCTTTTGATAACATTGGCATAAATACCTCATTTTACAAATGCTACTGCATCCCTGGGACGACTGTCTATGGTGAATACAGACTTACCTGTTCTGGACAAATATATGTCAAAGTGCATGACAACTCTTGCTTGAAAATGATATTTTTAGCCTTAGATGAAGAAATTAAGATGCATCTATTTAGCTGTTTCACAGCCTTATTTTTTTTACAGGAAGAATATACTTAGAGCATAAACAATTAAAAGATACCCTAGCAAGGGATTAGGAAGCGCTGCATTATGATTTTTTCCTCCCTGGTGCTATTAAACTGATCCTTCTGTCCCTAAACAAGTGATTTCTATAGTATCAAGCAGCTGTCTGCTTTGCCTTACCGCTTAATATTTTAATTAATGTATTCATCCATGAAATATTAAAAGAATCATTCTACTGCCTGGCTCTGAAGATACCTCCATGTCTTGATGAGAAGTTTAAAGCCATATACTATAGAATTTCTTCATTTTTTTCTGATAAGGTACTTTTGGATAAGGTACTTCAAGTGTCTCATTGCAGATCTGCAGAGCCAGGTGAGCTGTATGAAATCAGTAGGTATACAAAATAGATGGGACTGCTTTTTATTAATCAATAAGTAATTCTTCATTTTCACCTGCCACACTGCATGTCCTCTTTGTGAAGAGGGATATGAAAGGCAATCTGTTTTTAGAAGATTCTGTATTAAATCTTACAAAAGTTATTTTAGAAGGTATTTTCTTAGACATAGTCAAGGACCAGACCAATGAAAATTTCTGTACATTCTCTGAGGCATATATTCTCACCGGTGTTGTAGTTTGCAGGTTCTGTAGAAAAATCCAAATAGCAACTGTGGAGTTCACATTGGGAAAAAATAAATACATTTCACTCATTTAAAAAAATTATCACAGTAGGAAAATAGCCAGTAAACAACAGATTCAGAGGGGTTGAATCTTGGCCCCAGTGAGATCGATGGGAGTTATGCCAAGGATTTCAACAAAGCCAAAATTTCACCCAGAATCGTATACAATTCTTTAGCTGACAACAATCATAAACATCCTGCCACTCCGTTGTATAAGTTAAATATTAATAAGCATCTGTAAACATCCTGCAATTCATCTGATATAAAAAATATTATAAGAAAAACAATGCAGCATCTCAAGCATTGTATAGTTTTAAGTTTTTTTGGCTTTACACACAAGTTGACATCATTATATCGGGCAAAACCAGGGTACATATATACATATATACACAGGTGTGCACGCACATACACACTACAAACTAAATACGACATATATATACACATGCACACTCAAATACTGGCAAGAAAACAACATTCATAGGTATGGCATTGAAAAGTCTACCGATGATCAGTCTGATGATAACTTTTGTGTGAGGAACAATTTCTCCCTAATCAAATCCTCTCTCTGTAGACTTACACGTAAATGCTAAAACTGAAATACAGGAGCAATCTCCAAGGGGCCCTAAAGTGCTGTTTAAAGCTAAGCAGGTGCCTATGCCCCAACAGATCCATATGTTTGCAAAGACGATGCTATTTCCTGGGGAGTCAACAGGACCAAGGGCTGAATCTGTTGAGTGTGCAGCAATTTTTACCTAAAGCAGCACACATCATACTAGATGCTTTCATTTTCTCTTGAATATGTTTTTGAATTGAGTGGAAATTGTGTGTCTCAGCATTTCGCTACAAAATGCAATTCAGACCTGAATATATGAGTTATGCAGAAAATGAGACGGTGTCACATCTCTGCAACACTTCCATGTGCACATTATACATCCACTTACCCAAGTGAGTGGATGTTACTACAGAATTAACCAACAGCTGTACTTAACTGGAAGACTAGTTTACATGACGAGCCTGGCTAACGAGAGAAATGACCCATGCTGTGCTGGGAAGAGCCTCTCAGGACCTTTAAAATACCTTAGGATTAAATTTGCTTTTTAAAATGCCAGAACATACACTACAAATACATTCATTCAACTCCATATTGCTTGGCATTTAAAAATACCTGCTCTGGGTGTACAGCTGTGACAGTGAGAAGTTTTATTAGCACTAACTGATATGTTTGCTGTCACCGTGAATTAAGACACAAAGCTGCTAGTATCAGATGCCATTAAATTATTTGTGTGATGACAGTGATGAAGAAGGACCAGATCCCTGTTGCAGAGATCAGGCCCTCTTCACCTCTCAAAAGCTCCTCAACTTTTTATGTCCAAATCCCATCTATTGCACATCTCATCTTCTGCTGTGAATATTACCTTGCCCTGTGATGATCCCCACAACATACAAGCTTCAGCAAACTAAATTAGTAGGTAAATTGGCAGCTCTAGGGAGGTCCTACGTTTCAGGTCTTGTAGGATTCAAAGGAGATAATGAAAGAGTGGCTAATGAAACAAATTATTTCAGGACAGCTTCACAAGCTGTGCTCCTTAAGAGGAAAAACTGTACTCTGTCATGTATGGATGAATGCATTTTCCAAACTGCAAGTTTTAAGGAGACAGAAATCCAGGACAGAAATTATGGACACCACAAGTGACAGACGCCTGTAGAAAATCCTCTGAAATCTGGCTAAGCAGTACAGTCCAAAGGCCTATTTCAATAAACTCATCTTGTGAGAGGACAGTGCCACTGGAAACCTTCTCCATGAGTACCTGCACACCCGTGTGCTCGTTGTAAACCTTATATTCTCCAAATTCTCAGTAAGAGCCCCCGGAGTCTATTTGTCAGCACACGTGCTCTCCCTTCCCTGAAAAGCAAGACCAAGCAGCTTCAAATGGCTTTCGTCAACTCTCCATTCAGGTAACAACTGACTGTAACTGCAAAGAGAATTAGGAGTCCCAAACAGAGCTCACCTCAACTAACACGGGGAGAAAAACAGTCATATTTGTAACTCTCTTCCTGTTAATGACATTATCAAGTTATTAATTAAACTAAAAAGTTTTCTATCCCATTAATACTTTAGTTTAATATAAGTAGGACTTAAAATGCTAATTCTCTTTAAGTATTTATAGTAGAGATTTGGGGCACTGTGGGGATTTTATTTTTGGCTTTTTACATGGTTTCCATCATGAAAACAAACAACCCAATTTTACTTTTGGTTCATTTCTTCTTGATTTCATCTTACATTTCACATGCTCTAGCGTGACATAGCTATATCTGGATCAAACACAGCTTCCTAAAAGAATTGTTTCCAATGAATTTAGAAAAAAATAATTTCATATTACTTTAAACTTTGTACCATATTGCCTTTACCTTCAGAATCCTTTCAATCCTAACAATAATCTTTCAACCATATTATAAATGTATTTTTCCAAAGTGTTTGTTCCATAGAATAAAGTATAGATGAGTTGCTTGCATGCTTGTCCTACTAACAGCTAGCATGATCTCTAGTATTTTTAGAAGTCTTATACAGTTGGTGGAGTTAGCCAAAACACCTCATTTTCAAAGGGCATTGCAGGAGCTAGTGACAACTGTTAATGGCATGGCAAGCTAAATACAGCTTTCAGTGGGCACTGCAAAGTATAACTTAAAGGATTTTAGTCCACCATGACTATGTGAGACTTTGGAGCCTGAAGCCCTGGTCAATCTACATGTCCTGAAGCATCCTACAGCTTTCTCCTAGCATGCCTGTCCAGCTTTTCTGAACAGAAACAGGGGGATATATGTGAGGGTCTCATCTTGCCAAGCAGCTGGGAAGTCATCCAGACACAGGAGCTGGGAACATCAGTGGAGACATGACCTATGCTAGACATAAATTATGCACCAGCTTCTTCTGCCCTCACTAATATAAGCAATAGGTGACATGAACTCAAAATTCCATCAAAGAGCTTACATGAAAAGTGTTTCTGTCAACTGGGAGACAAAGTCTTCAATTCTTTAAAACAGGTGTTTGTAATTCCACTGTGTAAATATATGAATTTTGTGTTGACTGCATTGAAGGTGGGAGGTCTCTAACCACTGCAGTTGAATTCATTACAATTTATCCAGGAATACTCTCAGGTCTGTAACTGCCAGCATTTTGCTGGTTTCCCAAAGTGTTAACAGTGCTAGTATTTTATTTTTTACAGTTGATGAAGGGATGATGTTTTAAGTTTAATTCTACAGGCTGGAAAAAAAACCAAACCTTTCAAAAGCATTTTTTTTTCAGTTAAAATATTGAGAGCAATCACTCTTAAGTCTACAGAAGTTGCTATGAATTTTGGTATTAGCTCCAACTGGCTACAGGAGTTGTCTCCTGGAAGTCTCCAGATGGCTTCCAAATGAAATATAATTTTTGAGAAACAGATTGGGCTTTTGTATGGCAGAAACGAGCATTTCAAGTACATAAGCTAACCATTAACAGAGCTATTAAACCTAATGCAACAGTAGTAGAAAAGAACTAGGAATTTTTTTTTCTTTTTGTAAAAAAGATCAAGTTCCACACTATATTCTATATATAAATACAGGAATTTATACAACCAGTAAAGATTCATTGATAATTACCAAGTGATGCTTTATCAATAATCCTGCCGACACTATTATTTATCTCTGAAGAGGCAGCAGAGATAATTTAAGTCCTGTCCAAACTCCTCAGCTTCCTCAAGTCATCAGAAACTCCTCCTTTTACTTAAGACAGCAATACAGTCATGTACAGTTCCTGCAAACATTAAATCTTTGCAGTTGGAATAAGCAGCATCAAACCTGGATGATACACAAATCATATCACAAAACATACAATCTATGAAAACAGGATCCAAAAAATGGGAGAGCCCATGGTCTAAATGCATACTTAGGATGCTGCAGTTGAGAGGTACTTATGTTCTTGGTGTGAAAAAATACATTTGTAATAACTCTCAGAACTTTCTGTGGCTCCCACTTACACGAGTGACAAGATGATTTCCTGGTTGTAAGCTAAATGTATTGCTCCAGCACGGTTATCCTCAACAATATACATCGCTTGTGACTTTACCTTTCACCAGGACTTTTTGCACTGCTAATTAGTAGTTACCAGAGCTGTCAAACTTATACACCAGAACTTAATACTTAGGGGCACATAGAGAGCAATGGAGAAATAGTAGTAAACATTAGTAATGCAATCATTGATAGGAAGCATCAACCAAAATGGAATCAGTGTGGGGTTTTTGTCTTACATGTCCCACTGTGGAATTATCTATGTATAATACGTAGTTTTAAATCTATTTTTAAAGGAGGACTATGGGACATGCTCTCATTTTTGCTTTATATATTAATTTTCTGTTACATATGAAAAATGTCTCCCGCCAGTCTTCCCAAAAGCAAGACTAGATGCATTGAAAAACACTGATAATTTTACCCTGGAAATAAGATCTGTTCATTAAATTTTCATTAAGTGAATTAGCATCGCTGACTTGAATTAAAAAGTAAAAATTGGCAAGTTATCTATTTCTCTACAAAAAGCATAGGAAAATATGAAATGGGCCATTATAAAAAAAAAATCAATTCCTCTTGTCTGAATTACAGTTATACAACACTGCAGTATGAATTTCTTTGGACAGGGATGGAGAGAGAAAGATGATTTCTATTTATTATTTACAGGACCAAGCATGTTTACTCCAGCCCCAAAGTTAAGAAATGCTGGACTGAAATAGTCTGGGAGGATTTTTAATCATGCGCTTTACATTGTAATGTTCTTCCAAATACTGGTAAAGGGGAAATACATAAAAATGTATCATAAAGAAAATTTGCAATTCCCATAATATAAAATTTTTCATTTTTGAGCAAGGTTTTTTCTTTAAAGTTTTGTAGAAAAACCCTAACACCTACAACTGAGTTTGCCCGATTTCATTCAGTTTCTAAGAAGAAGGCATTAGGCATTATAAAGGCAATACTTGCATGACCCAAATCAGAAGTTGCTACGGCAATTGAATACAGCAAACTGGAAAAATCCTATTCGAAAATTGACAAAAAAATGGGAAACTTGCACTTAGCAATCTGCTACCATTTGAAAACATGCATTTCTTTGCTTCCTGTTTCTGAAGTGTAGGGCCTTTCATCTATATGTATATCAGCCACTTCAAAACTGCCAATTGCTCTGTGTTCCTTTCAGATATTAAGGTTTGCTGACTGACCACGGAAATGAAGTGCATTTGACGAGGGGGAAAATATTCATCCAGTAAACTTTGTATAGTGACTTTTTTTTGCCTTGATGAATCTAGCATGTTGAATCAGGCTCCACAAGATGTATTGGGACAACTTGTTTTCTAAATAACCAACTACTGTCAGGGGTTGTGTTTACCTTAGTTTTGTTGAAGTACTGGGATGTATGCTTTGAAGCACTTGAAACATCAGGATTAAATTGTAAAGACTTCAGTTCATTAAAAATGTAGCTATGTATGTCCTCAGTTCTAGGAGCTGGGACTTTTACAGCAGTAAGGAAAATAATCAGTACTTGGAAATTACAATAATCATGAGATAGTAACGCTGTGTTCAAAAGTCTTTCTATAGAAACACAGCTATGACCCAAGACCTTGGCAGAGAAACTCTGTAATATATTTTGAGCCTCCTTGTCAGACACATTTGGCTTTGACAGCAAACACTAGTCTAAGGCATAGAGTTGCATAAAATTTGCTCTCCTGGGCACCTAATAAATACGGCATGAATGATGCTTACAGTTTTTCTATTTCCACATTTAAAAAACCCTTCTCCTTAGGACAATCAAAGTTAAATTCTTTGGTGGTCATTTAAAAAAAAGAACTATACAAAGACAATTGATCAGTTGTCCTATACTGAGGTAATTTGAGGAGTGCCATAAGAAAGTTGTGTTACAAACAACATTTACCCATTTTCCCTGCCTAAAAGCAGCTTCTGTTTTTTAAAATACTCAGCGCAAACCTCTACAGCGACCTGAAGAGATCCTGTTCCATAGCCCCTCTTAATTCATTGCATATAGCAAGGCTGAAATTTGTAAAGAAAGTGTATCCTACAATCAGGAAAACAAAGAAAGTTCTTCCATGTATTGTGTCCTTGAATTGACCAGGAAGATTACCTATGTAGTCTACAATAACATTAATATATAAGAATGTTGCCACACATTAACATATAGTGTAGCTTATGGAAAAACAAAGAAAAGGAAATACAAATTGCGAAGACTCGACAGATGCCATCTGAGCATCACTAAAGGGGTGAATGTCAAGTACATTAAAAAAATATGTATAATCTTCCCATCGTTTGTCTAACTTCCTATTGTTTGCATATGTCTTTTCATTCAACACCAGGGAAATCATGTCCCTTGGCAAAGAGATTCTGGTTTGTTTTTTATGGAAAACCTAATGGAACATAGACTTTTACTTTTGTTTGTTTACCAGAATAATCAATTATGTCCACAGAGCTCCCAGAGCAGGGCCTGTTGAACCTACAGCAGCACTAGCACACAGTACTGTAATTGGATACGAGCAAAGCCTGTTTTGCTCCTGTTGTTGTTTTGGTTTTGGTTGGGTTTTTTTTGCCATAAGACAATTAGGAGAACAGATTTTCCTTCCCTAGGGATAATTCCCATCATGTGCATGAGGAAGGGAGGGCAAAACTAGGATGCAGTACTTGACATCAGCCCCTTTAAACGGCGAAAATAAGCTTTGGAAAAACCAAATGAAACTTTGCTGCCTATGAGGAGAATATAAATAGATATTAAGATACTCTTTAACCTGTAAGAAATGTCAAAGCTACTCGATTAAGCAAAAGTCAAGTGTTCCTTGTGCCACAAGGACACGTCGTTAGGAAAAGCAAGGAGACAGCAATTCTGTGCAAGTTTTCTGGCAGGTGGTGCAATATCATCTCATCTCAAACATTTAAGTAGGCTTTTTTTGTGGATAGAGGCAAATTATTTTTTTACAAGAATAATATTTTTGTAAAAAATTAAACCAGGAAATTCAATTATGAATCTATGTTTTGTTTAAGTAAACTGCAAATAAATAACCTTATACGTTCTCATCTAACACAATTTCTAAACAAAGATAGATTTTTTAACCCATTTACACTCATGGATTACTATCTTGCATCTGATCCATCTTTGCATGCATAGTGTAAAACCTTAGAGTTTGTTTTTTAAATTTTTATCATCAACTGATGTAGGAGTGCTGACAAGAAAGAAATTGATGCCTTTGTAAAGAAATGCATACAGAGACATTTTTAAATTAACAGTTAATTAGTAATGAGTAAAAGCTTACCCCACAAAAATCAAATCAGCTGCTACACTTTAAAACTCTTCTTATGTATGATAAATAAAATGAATTTTTCTGTAAAAAATTTTAATTAATCTTTCAACCTGCATTTTGAACAACAGAATAAATAAAACCATTAGTGCCTCAAGGTTCAAATATGCTACAGATGTTTAAGATAACTGAATAACTGTATTCAAATGCACCATGAGAAAATTCTTTATAATTTTCCATGCAGGAAGCCAATTGATATTTTTGTGAGGTACCGGTCTTTCAAAATACTCATAAGTTAGTTACCTGATATACCTTCTGTACATGGTATATTTAAAAATCTAACTGTACAGTGTTTCAATCATATATAATGCATACAATCTGCTGAATATGGCACAAATGCTAAGTTTCCACACCCACACATCCTTTGCCGTAGAACACATTTTAGGCGTAACACAACACTGAAGAATAGAAAAGTGCCTGAAACTGAACAAAAATAAAAATAAAAATTGACACTCAAGTAGTAATAAATTAAATCTCATTCAAACCGATATAAAAGTTGTTCAAGTGTTTAAGTATAAGATGTGTCATGCAACAGAACAACAGACGATTCAGGCAGGCACACCATGCATTATAGTTTGCATTCATGGTATCACAAGGTATCTCTCTCTGTGTTTGCGTGGCCAGCGAGCACTGGGTACCTGCGGCACTGTGAGGCTCACACGTTGAACCCCCAAAAACCTCTTGGTCTCCTGCACAGGAGGTTTAACGGAGCTATGCCTCGGAAGGATAACCGGACAACCTCGTGCTGTACAGTGGTATCTTGCTGCAGCATAAAGAGAGGCGTACTGAGCTGCATGTAAGCAAAGCAATCATTTCTTGATTATATTTTCCAGTCGGTGCCGTTCACCATAAACCCATCGATTTCCCAAAATGTGCTTATCCGAACTGGCCAAGGTTGCACACTGAGAAAACGTTCTTACAGAACATACCGCCTTTTCCTTTTCTTTTTTTTTGGCACAAATCCTTTTGTACTCTTGCAGCAAGCTCTTCATCATACAAGAATTCAGAGATACTAGCCTGTACAAACACCGGTGCTTATTCTTCCATAGAGGAAACTACAAAGAGAGCGAAGCGCCTGCAACAGCTTTGCTTCTCCAGCAACTTTCCCTTCCCTCTCTAGGGAGAGCACCAGCATAATTACACTTCAGACAAAGGGGTGTTCTTGCTGAGCTCCTTAATTCCCTGGAGTATTCGCTTCATATGACCCACTTTCGTTATCCCCAGGTCCTACAGGAATTAGAAAAAGAAAGAAAAAAAAGAAAAAGAAGGAAGATTATTTACAAAAAGGAATAAAAACCACCCATATGATCTAGTCATGCAACAGATGTCTAGAAATGTGCTCACTGCAATCAACATTATCCAGAAAAGATTCTATGGCACTAGCAAGTGTTGCCAAACAAAAAAATGCCTTATGCACACAGTGAATCCCTGTCCTGCAGACAGAAAATTACTTACCTGCAATAACCACAACCCAAGGCACTGCAACATCTGTCAAAAACATCTTTTGCCTGACTTCTAAGTACAAAAACCCTCCACCATTTCTGGCAAAAAAAAGAACAATCTCCCCCTCCTCTCTAATACAGCAATCAAATGCTTGGTAGGATGTGATGGATTAGAGCTTCTGTCCAGCAATGTCACTTGATCTGAGGCCCTGTGATGTCTGTTTTAATCAACAAACACACACATTACCAGTTTCTCAAGAGAAAGTGGATTTAAAGGCTACAGGCATGTAGGACAACTTCCCTTTAGAGAGCAATAGGAAAGGTATGCATTTTTTTTTCATTCCAAAAAGGTTACATCTCCTAACATGGATCTTCTTGATCAGAAAGCTGGAAGAAAAATTCTCAGAAACATGACAGTCACATCCCTAAGAAAAATGTAAAAAGCACAAGCAGAAATCTCATTGTAGCCACCACTAAAGCAATCACATCAGCTGAAACATTTCTAATACTGGTTTCTGTGACCCATCTCTGTATGAGTGACAACAGGCAAGAATTTTCTGCAGCAATGCTCTTCCAGCATTAATAACAGCTTTAGGAGCATTCTTTTTTAATTCTGACTGGCCTAATGGTCAGAGGAGCAGAACGGGATGCCCAGCTGTGCTAATGATCCTCAACTGCGCTAATGAATTTTCATCTCAGTTTGGTGGAAATCTGCTTCCCTTATCTGTAAAACCCAACCCTGAAAAACTCTTTGAAATCATGGTGTTAGTGATGTTGAGCAAGTGGCACATTCAAACACTTGTTATTTGAAGAATAAACCTTATGTAAATAGACTTATTAAAAAAAAAACCTCTTAGTGAAGTTGCACTATCAATTCTTCTGAAATAGAAATCCTTTCATTTTAATAGAAAATTTTTCCATTACAAAGACTTTAAGAGGAAGGCAGTGTAATTAAGCAGCTTGATATAATTATTCTCATACAGAGTGAAAAATGAAACCAAATAAAATATTCTATACATACTCTACATAAAGACTGTATCTACCTTCCTACAGCCACAGCAGCCTCTGGAAATCTGCAATCTGTATTACTTAAAAGTGTTAGCATGCAATTTATTTTGCATTTCTCAAAGCAACAAAGGGGTGGAAAGATGGGCATGAATTAATTATTTTTATTGTAAAGGTAGCACAGCACAGATTAAACAGATTAATTTTCAAAGAGTCAAGATTGAATTCTGGTTACATGAGAGATAAAAATAAAAAGGTGGTTTCTTCAGTAGAAAACTGTCAGTACTATGAATACATGACCATCCTTTACAGCATGTTGGCACAAAGGTGTAAGCCTTAAAGAGTTCAAGGTATGTTCATAAAAGTCCCCAAATGCAAGTGCTGTTCATAAACCTATTTGAAAAAAAAACTCTGATTTTCTGCATCACATCAATTTATATTTTGCTTATTTATAATTGCTATATTTTGCTAATGGTTATCTCACTTATAAAAAACGTAGTAGAATCAAAAATACACATGACTATTGAAACTACTAAAATAGCCAGGTTGCTATGTGGATGAAATTCTACATAAGGAAAAACTCATGAGGATACTTTCCAAACCACGAGAACCTGCGCATTAAAGGTTAAGAACTTGAAAATTCTTCAGAACAAACATTTTTCATGAGCAGAAATTCTGTTGGATAAGCAACATAGCGAGATGCTGCCAGACTTCTAAGATCAGATGAAAGAATCGTATTATAAAATTCCCAGAAAACTCGGACACTTTTTCCACCAACCTTTACGAAGTATCATCAACAATGCCAATGTTTCAGAGGAAAGAGATTTCAATGTTATTTCTATTCTATTTGAAGTTGCTGTAATGGAGACCAGAGCAGCAAGTCTCAAGAACCTTATCACAATTTTGGGGACCTTTTAATAAATTCCACCACACTTCCAGAGGAGAAACAAACAAACAAACAACTGACAAAATAAACTCCTAATTTTCATGCTCATGTAATAGTTTGGTTTGGAGGAAATGAAGATTTATACATTTCTGACACTAGATGCTGTCTAGTATTCTCAGTTTACTACTGATTCAGGAAAGTTTGCAGAAATTCTCTCATCTCAGACTACAAGAGCAACATATCATGCATCATTCAAAAAGCAAGATCCCCAAAGATCTCTGCAGCTTTGTGCATGCATGAGTTTCATCATGATCTATAAAATCTGTTCATATTTAATTGATATCTAATTAACAAAAAATCAATTTGACTAAAATATAGTTTTCAAAACAAGACTTTAGCCAAAGTCTAAGGAATAAAATAGCCTTTCTTCTTCCCCAGCTATGGCCTTAAATCTACAGGATCACCTCTCCTTCTGCTCTCCCAACCCACTTTGCCATCTCTTGGCAGTCAGTGGTTAAGGCTCAAATACTTCTCAAAAAGATTTAAATAATTTTAAAAAAAGGGCTGGGCAAGAAAAAGCTGATGAAAATTCTTGCAGCAGCTTTCAAGAGTTCTTCATCTGGATTATACTATGGTGATCGCCTGTCTGCTTATCCAAGAACTCATTTATTCCAAATTTGCCCCACAGATTGTGGTCAACCATACCACCAATGTAATACTATAAAACAATTTATATAAACACCCATTAATATTAATATCTTCAACATGAGAAACCTACTGTACTTGCATTCCCAGTGTCAAAAGCCATCTAGCATGCCTGAAGTCTAACAAATCTGAGAAAACATTTTCCATGCAAGCACTTTTTCAAAACCCATTGCTGCAAAACACTGAGATAAATGCCACAGGCCTTAGGAGACGTTCAGCTTGAGTGACGCTGCTGATTAAGCTGACACAAGACATGGAAATCCTTTCTCCAAGGAAACCAACATTGCTATGGAACACTAAGGAGACATCACCCTAGTCCTACCAAAGGCGTTGCAGTTCTGATTAACACTAAATTGTGTGCATAGGAAAAAGGTTATCAATGCTAAAAATGCCAGTATTTATTTCAGAAAAATCAGTCTAGTTTTCAATGAGTTTGCCTATAAAAGAAGGTTAAAAAAATCACGATAAGCTTGCTTTGTACAGTTTCTACAGCACCATACTTAATTCACTGCCCAGCTTTTCCTCAAGCGAAAGAAAATCACTTGTGTAAAAGTCTAAGATGCCCCTAAATAAAATCAGGCATAGGAGGCTGGAGAAAGGGTATTACAGCAGTGGCTGGGTGGAAAGAGGTTTCTGGTTCCTCTTGGAGGTGTTCTCCATTTGCCAGTTGCCACACAGAGAACTAACTGAGAACGGGATCCACAAGCTATGCAGAAATATAATTAGAGGTGTCCAATTCTTCAGTCAACCTATTGATCCATTTCAGTGATGCATGCAAAGGAAGAGAGTTTCATCAAATCCTTCTCTGTACTGCTTTTTATCTCTACTTCTGACCGCAGAAAGAAAGGTGGGCCCAGAGGATTCAATTAAAACCAGCAATGATTTTTTCTGTTGTAGACATGAGAAGTAATAGAGGTAAATCCATTGCACATGACTTAAGAGATTGTGAATCAATAGTGAGCTCATTTAGCTTGGTTGAAAGCACAAGCCTTGCACTGGAGGAGAGGCTGTAAACAGATTACAACTTGCAAGAGCACTGAAGACTTATCTGTACACCCTGACAGCCAAAAGGAGGAAAAATTAATGGGGCAGCTTGTGACGTGTTCCTCATTTCCTAGGTACCTCGTTACACATCTTGACACCAGTTCAGGTCAGTGGTCAGAAAACTGCAGCCTCCTTGAGCCATCTCAAATTAGCTCCCTGCAGAGATCATGCCCCATATGTAATGAACAGGACAAGTGCTCAACTCTGCTATCTAAATCCAGTGTTGCTACATGGAGTGCAAGCCATGCTAGGCCAAAAATCTGGCCTACCGTATAAGCAGCAGTGCTCTGGAAGCAATCAGCTCTGTAACAACCAGATCATAGAATCATTAAGGTTGGAAAAGACCTGGCAACGTGCGCAGAGCAACTCCTTGCCCAGCTAGGCTGAGCAATTTAAAACCTGCATACCTGCTTCCAGGCAGCACTCGACAGAGGGGACAGAGAAAGTCTGTCTCTTTGTAGGCTATATCCAAAACAAAGTTTTAGGTATTTGAGGGTGTAGACCTTTGTGATAGGTTTTATTTAGGCTGAATCAGCATGAATCTTAGTAACAGCTATAACAGGTTGATGATTACCTTGCTGCAGATTATTTACTTGGTTGAAGTGCCTGTCTTCTGGGCATGCAGTCAAATTAGCACCTATCAGAAACGGGACTTGGCCAGAAGCCAAGTCTAGTTTAACACTGATCTTGCCCACTATTATTTATTCTAACAAATTTGACATCTTGATTTTTTTGAAGATTTTTTTTTAACATTTTAGCAAACCTATGCATTGTGTGTAATGCTGAGTTTCCCAGTTAAGTTAAATTTGTTCCGCACCCACTCAGAACAGGCACTTGCAACATCCATCACTGGAACGCTATGGTGGATTGCTTGGATAGTTTTCTATTTCTAAATTTTTGCAGGGAGGGATTGTCCCAAAACTGTCCCTCCATGTCAGGAACTACCCTGAAAGAAAGGAATTTCCATGGAGAGAAGCTTAGGTGAACTAATACCACAGGGTAAAATAACACACAATAGCCAAACAGATCATCCCAAACACAGCTATCTTCAGCAGCTGCATTCTACTGCAACACAATGCAAAGACTGCCTTGTAACATCAGGATTTCATACTCTGTAAGAAAATTTTCTAGAAATGTGCCATTTTTTGTAAAGTATTGCTTCTATCTGGAGACTGCTGCACTGTGACTAGAACAATGACTTGCACTCTAAATGTAAATGTTTGCAATTTATACAATATCCTATTTCCTCTCTTATGTGCTAAAAGGAGTTGCAAAACACATTATCAAGAACTCATTACTACTGCGTTCCCGGAAAAAAGTAATGTAATGAATCCCCAAAGATATAGCCTCTGTTACATATAATGGATGCACTTAAGTCCTTCTTGAAAAAGACCAGCAAGCTCAAATAACAGCCTCAGACTGCTAGGTAACATTTTTCCCTGAAAAAATTATCAATCTGACCTCAGAGGAAGAAAGTTTTACAATTTTAGAGACAGAAGAAAATGCTCTTTTTAAAATCTGTACAGCTAAACTCAAGCAGAGGTCGGCCAGGGAGACAAAAACCTATTGTGAAGTTCTATTTTGACACACAAACACCAACACTATGTAAGTCCAATGCTGCAATTTATTAAGCTGCTTCTCTCTCTCACACCCACTATATCCAATATATATACGATAATCACCTGAAGCAGGTCAGCTGCTCATAGCTGCTGACCTTGCAGTAGATTCAAAATTATTATCACCACCTTCAACTGATACATGCTGACCCTGTTTAATGGAAACAGTGAACTTGTGAAGATAACATTATATTACACTGATGTGTAAGATAGCAAACGTGCTTTTCCTGTGCCTTCTGACATAAACTATAATGCTATCATTCCACATTAAGTGCAAAAAAGGAAATTTCAGATAACGCAGATAATCTTGGTTGCAAGTACAGGTCAGCACTTCAGAAACCCAGGCCAAAGGACAGCGCGTGTTAGTTTATTGCATATTTGCACAGTGTAAGCCAAGCTACAAGCACATAACAAGTGCAGGGAAAGAAGAAAAGTTGGTTGTTGTTTTGTCAAAGAAAATGGTCAATAGCAGAAAAGTAGCACAAAGGAAATACCTTAAGATCTCGCCTTTCCAGATGTAAAAGCTCAGAGCCTCGGATGTCATGGCTGATGAAGATTTCTTTGTACTCTCCCAAACTGAGCAGATCCAGCCAAGCAGCAACTTCATCTGTGCCCCATTTTTGAACTACCAAAGTTAAGAGCAAAACCCCCTTAATTTCTACATGCTCAAATGCATCACAAGCAAAGGTTAGGCCAAAGAGAGTGGAAAACAGAGTAGAATTGCCGTGCTAGCAAAGGGAAAGGTTAGAGGTGTCATTTCCACAAAAACTGACAATTTCCTTTTCACATGCAGGTTACGGGTTAGCAGTTAACATGAGAAAGTATCTACACAAAGTTGGGGTTCTTTGCTTTGCAGCCATGCTTTCAGCTTTACTCCAGTTTCTTCAGTAAAGCCTTTAAAACCTCATGTCCCAACAAATTCACATTAAACCACCTTAGGAGTGATGCCAAGTCTAATATTGTTCTGCTTTGTAGCATTAACTTATTAGTAATCATCCATGGAGAGAGGAGGCCTTCAAAAACTAATTAACATGTAAAATTAAAATATCAAGCATACCTCAAATATAGCAATGGCAGCAAGCAAGTCCGGTTTTAATAAACATTTTCTAGTATTCTTAATTAATGCAACAAATATTTTTTAAGCTACTATGTTACACAGGCCATTAATAAGCTCTCTGTAAAACATTGTTCTCTAAGGTTAGTTGCCCACATTAGTCCTAATAAGACCACGTTTATTCAAAAAAAAGTTATGCTACTTATTGCTCTAATTTTGCAACTTAATTCAACGTTGATTAGTTTTACAGTGAAGTGAAAACTGAAGTCTAATCTGAAATCTAAAGTCTGCAAGATTTTGCAGATTTTTACCAAACGTCCATTAAAAAGACAAATATGAAGAAACATATTTTAGGACCATCTGATCACTGATTAACTCCTGGACATAATCTGAAGAAAGGACTCATGGATAAGAGTGAGAAGAGAGGAGAGTGGAGTTTGTTCAACTTCTTCTAATTAAAAAATCCATACTGACTATCATGGCTTTTTGTTTGATTTGTCTCACTCACTGAACTTGAAACCCATCTGAAATTTAAGAATAACTGGTTAATTAAACCAGTGTGATAAAAGCTATTGCGCACCTTCTCAAACTATCCTGAAAAGACTGGAATTGGAGCTTCACAGGGAAACCACGTGTTTACCTATGGCTTGTATTGCTATGACTTAATCAAATGTAACCATCAGCAGACACAGGCTCTGTCACATGATAAACTTATCTAAATATTTTCACAGTAGTTCTTTGGTTCAATTGGAAGTCTTGGGGTCCTACTGAGTGCTTTCTAAATGCATTGAAATAAATCTTTGCCCTAATGAAGATGGTAGTTAGCTCAATTGCTTTTCACTTTTGACTTTACTCTTCAGTAGAGTGCATCATTTCAACTCTTATCAAAAAAACCCATAAAATCCCATTTTCCCCAAATGCCACTATTTTTCTTGTAATTTCAAAACACATACCAGGCTGAGAGCTGGTCTTATGCTTCTGAACTTTTTCTTTTTTAAACTTTGGCACTATGCGAAACACTGTACTTCTGTTGTTTCTTTTAGCATAATCCAGAGGAGGATCCTGCATGAAAGAAGAGGCATAGTTACCTTTAAGTAACCAAAAACAACAGTGAAATTACATGCTTGAGATGGTAAATCATAGTCAATCTCAAAAACTAATACCACTTTACTTTTGTAAAGAATAATGTTAGGATTTAACTCTGCACTTGTTTCATTTATTAAATGACTGTTCAAAACGTTACATTCAAAAAAGGGAACAAAACAAAACAAAGCCCTAAGCCTAGAAGCTTGTTCACAGCAGACAGAAAGGATCCAGCATCTCTACTGAAATTGCCTCTCCAGGTGATAAGAGATTCTAACTTACTCTGCCCTATCAAAAGAAAAATCAAGTTCAATTAGAAACAGGAAGTAATAATCAAACTCACCTCATCATCATTTGGCTGAAAAACATAATAAAGCCAAGGTATTTCAGCAAGTTTTCTCAACTCTAATTCCACACTGTGCAAAGCATCAGACAACAGCTCTTCATGGGGAGCTTCTAATTGCTGTTTACAAACAGGCCAGAAAAACAATTTTTAGTTTTGTTAGGTTTTAACATCTAAATCTAGGTACGTTGTTACCACACACAAACAGGTGACTGCCTCACAGTGTATGTAAATGTACAGTGACAACAGATTTTCCTTCCGAGATGGGTCAGACCACTCTGATGCTACATTTAGTATAGTCCAAAACACAAAGGAATGACTGAGACAGCTGAGACTTTTGGTGCAGATCACCTGGACCTAATTGTCAATCACTGTCATCATTCGCCACACTTGGGTCTTCATAGAGTAAAAGTATCTGATAACATCAATACTAGAACACAACATTAGAAATAGAAACTTCAAACACAAGAGAGATAAAACCTGACCAAAAGAAAAAGAGCTTGGAAGATCTTTGTATCATAGAATCACTAAGTTTGGAAAAGACCTCTAAGATCATCCAGTCCAACAGTCAACCCAACACCACCATTCGCACTAAACCATGTCTCAAAGTGGCACATCTACACATTTTTTTAACACCTCCAGGGATAGTGACTCCACCACTTCCCTGGGCAGCCTGTTCCAACTCTTGACCATGCTTTCAGTAAAGAAATTTTTCCTAATATACAGTCTAAATGTGCCCTGGTGCAACTTGAGGCCATTTCCTCTTGTTCTATTGCTAGTTACTTAAGAGAAGAGACCAATGCCCATCTCATTACAACCTCCTTTCAGGTAGTTGCAGAAAGCAATAAGGTCTTTACATATGAAAGGTGGTGTAAAAAAATTGTGTAGATGGTAATAAGCCATAAGGTCAGTGGTGATATAGTACTTGCACAATGCCTCCTATATAAGTGGAGAGATGGAGTGACAGCCACTGCTGCCAGCTAAGGATGGGAAGAATGGAGACCAGGCATGGAAGAGGGAAAAGATATCAGCCTGAGATGGGAGACAAAAAGACAAAGTCATCAGTGAAGGCCAAAGAGTAAAAGAAAGAGGGGGCAGTGTAAAATGCTTGGGACTTGCTGACCTACAGGAATTTTGAGAACCTCATGGAGGTACCAGTTTTCCTTAAAAACTTGGTCTCAAAACTGTGTTCTGCAGCTGTCACGTGAGTTGAACCCGTGAGGAAGGGGTAAGGCAGGCAGCTGATCCATGGCAAAGCTGTTTTGGGCTTATTTGGAGTTACTGAAACACCATTTTGAGGTAAAGAGTTGAATCGTGGAATCACTAATAAAGCAATCTGAACATCCATTGCTTTCTTTGAAGTAAAAGTAGTCCCTAAGCAGTGCAGAATATCCTTTTGAAAGGATCTAAATAAGTTATATCCTAGCAAATGCATTTTTAAAATGGAGTTGTAAGAGAATCTTTCATCTCTAGTGCTGGAAAAAGATTCTGACATTGTGGAGTTTGGGGATAAATTACAAGTTCCCATTAATTTATCCTACCTAACAAAAACTTCTTTCCTTTGTGTCAGTAGTTTGCATATGTTACCACCTTGCAAAAGAGAGATCATCTTTAGTAAGATATTGCTGGTTAGTACAGTAATACTGAAAATATAATCTTCCACTTGCTATCATGTTATTTTCCCTTCTAAAGCTCACAAAATTCAGTCCCCATAAGCAGACTCTGAACTTTCTTTGGCCTTCCGTTCTTTTAAATTTAAACAGTTCAGTTAATTTGGAGCACTTGTCTTTGAAGAAGTTACAGCTTTTCTTGTGTTTTCATTTTTAAGAAATTATTTAAGTAACCTATTTTTTATAAATGAATGAAGGCAAGAGTTCTGTCTTTCTCAACAAGCACTTATCTAATTGCTTGATTCTCAAAGGAAAACATTTTTCTTGGCGACAAAAAACCTCTCATCTGTTGGTGAGAAATTGTATGTATTGGCAATATTGCTTCTGAAATAAACCCAAAACAATAGTGCAATTCTGGTAAAGGAAGAGTCAGCAATTTAGGGTAAATTCTTCTCCTACAACGTCTACAAGCTTCTTATTTCCAAGATGGAAATTACCACTATGAAACAATTAAAATAATGGATTTTTTCAATTCCTTCCTAAATGAAATTTTTAATAAACAAAATATTTTATTTCGGTGAGCTCAGATCATTTCATTCAGTTCAAATGAAACATTCTGTCATACTTTGTCCTTTATACATTGGAAAAATGTGCACTGTTCCAGACTGGAAATGCTTTTAAAAAGCAAAAAATGGAAAG
>NW_010207974.1:38311-55051 GCF_000695765.1 Mesitornis unicolor
CTTTGTAAAATACCTAGATAAAACAGTATTTTTTATTTTTCCCTAAATTTTATTGCAGCCATAACCATCTGGGAGATTCCACGAATCATCTTCATTTACCCATCTTATCATTTCACTAAGAAATGGTGTTTATACCAAAACCAAAACTAAAGGAAGTTATTAAAGAAAAAATGTCCATCTTCTATAAGAGGAGAAAGATAATCTGGAGAACAGTGTATGATGGCAGCACCTGAGGCATTAAACACCACCGTACATTTCATCTGTCTCTATTTTAAGAGTGAGGGACTAACATACATGCTGCTTCAGCATTTATAAAATACATGGCAATAAGGTTAACCAGGGTGCCTTGTTGTTATGACTGTAAAATACTGTTCTAAACAAGCATGATGCCAAATGAGTGTAATGGACATCTCTGGAAGATTATCTCGGTATCTTCCAAACAGCCTTTTACTAAAAAATGGGTTGATGTAGCGTCATGAAGACATTTGCACAGACCACAATAAGAAGCAGAAGTACAGCACATGAAAACCAGAAATAGACAAATGAATCAAATTAAACTTTGGACCTTGAAAAGGGACAACTGGCTATAGAAAAGGTAATGTTTCAATGAGAAAGTTTCCATAATAACATTATTTCCAGAGTGACTTGATAAATTACAATAGTCCTAGTATGGCACCACCAGCTTAAACCTTTTCTTGTAATTCCACTTCTAAAAGTATTTTAAAACTTAAACAAATTCTCTATTTTGATTCCCCATTCAATCTGAAATATGGGAGATTAGTAATAGAAATTTGAAAAAAACCCCAACAAATACTTTTCCCTTTTCTTGGACAAAAATATCTAATTAATAACTTTCCCTTCTAAAAAATAATGAACTAGATAATATGAACCTAATCTTTGACAATTTCTAGAACTTAAGTGGTTATTAGCTTTTAGACAATATTAAGTTTTGGTTACTGTAGAACAAACTCATATCATTTATCACATGTGTTAAAAAGGTATGAGAACCTACACCGCTGACTTTTATACCCTAACTCAGCTAAATGAAAACATTCCTACTGATATCCATTTTTATTTATAACACTTAAATAAACAGTTAGTAAGTAATAAATCTGCTTTTGAATCCAAATAAAATGTGTTCCTACTGAGTAACTGCTTAACGTAAAACCGGGCCAGCACAGACAATGTGACATCTTTCTTCTCTTCACAATGTCACATATAGAAATTTTCTAATTATGCATCCAGGTACAACAATTCTTGAGCAGTCTTCATCATTTTATGCATAGAAACACTAGCCAAAGAGCAAGATGCAAAATCTGCCAGTACCATCAGAGGTCTACTGAACACTTACCAGTTAAATGTTATAAAATAAACCCTACCAGGCTTTAGAACAGGTGTGAGATTTACTTGCCCATATTAGATCTGTACAAATTGAATATATGAGTCTGAACAGCTCTCACTGCAGGCTCTCTTTAAACTCTGTACATGGTCACATAACTCCAGAAGCTTTCTTAAATGTGTATTTAAAAAAATCAGCAAAGGACAAATCACGGATAATATGAATGAGGAAATAAAACCACATATTGTGTGACCTTACCAAAGGAACTCGTCCTACTAGCAGAGATTCAGTTTCATTATGTAGGGCCTTCACATTGACAGCTATCTCCATGGCAGTGTTTCTGGTAAGGCTCTGGGGAATAAGAAACATAAAAATCATTTCAAGTGATGCAAGTCAGACTGAGAGTAAGTACTTTGGGCATACAGCACAGATCGTAAGTGTCTTCTCCTAGGAGAAATACATCAATTTAGCTCTACACTGACAACTTCTTCAGCACTGAGAATAGAAAACAAAAATGTAGTATTTATTTACTGTCTTTTCCCCCAACTTCATTTAATATGGCTTTATACAATCCTGAAGATGATCTAGTGACCAGCCACCTATGAGATGAATCAATGATTTTTATGGATGACAAAGGCCAGCAGAAAAGTTGTAACCCTCATTTAATGACTGTTGATCTGAATTGTTCACCTTATTCTTAGCAGAAGTAAGCTGCTAGCAATATTTTAACAAGTAAAGTTTAACTAATATATTTACCATATGTAAATTTAGGTTAGATATAGACACCCTCTACCTAATCAATCTTTTTTGGGTTCAATCCTTCCAAACACCCAGATTGTCTAGTGCAAAAAGATAAACCAGGAAACTCATTTCCCCTCAACCTCATTGCATTTTCTGCATAGCACTTCAATCACAAGAAAATTAAGCATGAAAATTTCTATTAATGCATTCACAAGAATTGATCTGTATGTAGTAACAGCATTTGTTCAGCCTTTGTCATGCCTACACAGTTGTCTCCTATTATTTTTGCTGTTTGCTGACCCAAGTTTGGTTTATTCATGCTCAGAGCTACATTAGTACACCAGCTCACTTGATTTAATAAGTGCTGCTGCATCACTTCAGGATGAGCACCCCGGCTGTGGATCTCTGTTGTAGATGGAACAAACTCTTGGCTGCTCCCAAAAGACAACAGACATACTCTTACCATGCCCCTGATGCAAACTCTCTCTCTTCTGACTGCTCACTCTCTCCCTGCAACAACACTCAGAAGGTGCACATTTTAAGTGTCATTAATGTTCCTTTCTAATGCCTAACATTCACAAAAGAGAGTATCAGCTGGTGAACGCAGAAATTGCATCTTCTGTCTTCTCAGATTTCATATTGATCTAACATCAGGAGGGGACTCTCCTCTTTAACACTCTTCTCTTCTGTAAAAAGCCATTTTTCCTAATTCCCATTCCTGGCATGATTAATAAATTTCAAAATCATTCAGTATGACCTCTACCAAATTAATCAGCTATGAGGTGTTTCCCTATGCACATAAAGGGCTGAGACTTCCTGCTGCCATACAGAGCAGCAGTAGCTTCAGAATCAGAAGTAACTTTCTCTTTACTTTCACCACAGAAAAAGTGACAAAAACAGGGAGAAGATACAGCATCCATTTCCCTGCTCAGCAATTTCAATTAAATCTGAGTATGTGTATGCTTAATAAGAAGTTTTGTTTATAGAAACTTCAAGAATTATCATCCGACTTGTTTTAATATGAGGACAGGAAGTACAATACAGCTCCCATGTCACAAGCTTATGCCCACAGATATTATAGCTTATTTACTTAAACATAAATCTCTGTCCTTCCTTTACCTCAGGAAACCTTGGGTTGGCTTTATTTAATGCATGCGAACATGCATTAACAGCATGGGCAAGCTCCTGCTCCAAGAGGCCATGTATTTTTGCTGCTTCACAGATCCTACAAAAATACATAAAAAGAGAAAAATATTTCTTACATCCTTTAAAGAATAAATCTTAAGAGTGAATTACATTATCAGATGAGAATATACAAAGATATGTTTCACAAAACACTAAAAAAGCATAATCCTTTATAACAGAAGCTGAAATACAAGAATCTCTTTCAAGCAAAACAGCACCTCATATAAATTATAACCATAACACAGATGATTTATTGTACTATGAAATACTGAGACACATTTATTTGTCTTAGAACACAAATGCTACGCAAAAATTGTACCAAAAAGTATTTGGGCTATTAATTCAAATAAACTATATATAGAGGAAAACCATAACACATTAAGATAACTTACTTGAAGTGACCTTAACAAGCATTACACATATTTCCCAAGACTTATCCTTCAGATGTGACACTAAAATTGGCTGCAATCATTTGAGATCAGGGAGGGTCCAGCTGTAATGACAGCCTCAGGACCATCTCTAGAACAGTGCAGTTTTTAAGCTGTCTTGGCTAAACTTCGTTTTGGGTAATTTATAACCTAATTTTTTCTTCTACGTCTACTTAAGTCACCAGTACAGTATAAAAAGAATATGTAGATCTTCAATTCCTTTCTTATATTATCAGTGCAATTTAACAGATGCTTCAAGAATTTATTTTGATGTTTAAAATAATTTGCATCACAGCGAACTGAGTAGCACCTTTATAAAATGTTCTGATTTTTTAAAAAATCTTTTTCTTTAAAAAAACTAAGAGTTTTTTTCTGTGAAAATTGAAGTGCCTTCTTTATTAAAATAGTTGCATCTCAGGTAGAAAGTAGTTCTTGAAAACGAGCAAGGCTGTGGGGTCAGTTTTATACCATCAGCTCTCTATCATCTCAACCCATATAAATTATGGAAGTATTCAGGGGTACAGAGATGAGGATTTTGAGCATTAGGAATGAAATTAGAAGCTGCAATAACAATGAATGCAAAAGGATATGAACATGTATCTGGCAATTTGGGCTCCTTGCATTTTGGTGTGTTACCTGTTTACTTGTACAATATTTTAAGAAAATTTCCAGGTTTATTGAAAAGTACTCATCTTTTTGAAACTGTGAGTAAGAAGTAACTAAGGAGAAATAAGGTCAGGTGGATACATCCACACTGTTGAATTCTAGTTTTTTTTTCAATAAATATATTTCTACTTTCGCATAAAACAATACGTTTCTATCAAAAATCTCTTTGCTGAGAAGCTCTCCAGTTTTTAATTTCCACTGCTCTTTCAGAAAGTCAGTTTTCACAAGAAAAAAATAGATAAATACACAAAAATAAAATCACAGAAATACATAAGAAAAACATACATAAACAAGTTGACCCTTAAAAATAAAATGAAATACAACTTAAAATAACTGATAGGGCGGCAACTGAACATTAATCAAAAACTAGGGAAAATACACGCTAAGTCTCTTGTATGCATTTGCATGAATAATTCAGTCTTGGTATCTAGGTTGCCAATCCAAATTTATTAATTTTACTGTACCTGGTAATAAGTTCTTCTGCAGCTTGTGAGCACAGCTGGATCTGTGCAACTTCTTCTTCTGTAGCCAACTCAACAGCCTGCTGAGGGTACAAGGGAGACCGAATGACAGGTTTACAGGAATCATACTTCTGTTTGTCTTCCCAAGACTTCAGGGTGTTTTCAAAGGCCTAATCAAAATGAATTATACATTCAGTTCCCAGCACTTGGAGTATTCTTATGTATTTTAAAGAATAATTTTATATAAATTTTAATATTTTAACTGAAGTTAAACTAACAAATAGCTTTTAAATTTAATTTTAATTTTACATAAATAATACAAGCTCTATAAATAATGACATTAAATTTAATTTTTTTAAAACTTAGTATAGACAAAAAGTCACTTCTGAAAGCCTGCTTTCTTTCTCTCCCTCCTTTATCCTCAAGAAGCTTCTTTCAAGACAATAAGAACAGAAAGACAGTGATAATACAAGCATGGATAGTAAGATCCAAATCAGAAAGTAAGACAAGATTCCAACCTAAAAAGTTGTGGGGAAAAAAAGTAACAAATCTACTAGTTGAAATAGTTGAAATGCTATTAACTGTACCCTAAATTCACCATCAAGCTAGTGGACAGAGAACTGAGAGGCAGTTACTAAAACTTCCAGTATGTGATTGTGCAAAATACACCTAGAGAAAAAGAAAGAAGGAAGGAAGGGAAGACGAAAGGAAGGAGGGCTGGGAAAGAAAGAAAAAAGGGAAGAAGGAAGGAAAAAATATATAACACTTTGACCATTCTTACTATATATTAATAAGAATACAGGAACAGCACTAATAAAACTGATAAAAGCTAACAAAGCTTTGTCACTTGTACAAAGGAACAATTCTCTATCTGGCTTATTATAGACATTATATATCTGTAAGTAATTATAAAAGCTATATAAATAGTTATAAAACATTTTTGTAAGCACTGTTTTGTTCATGTTATAACTGAATCAAGTTATTCCAGAAACCAATGTTAGCAACGGTATCTCATAACACACTTTCTGCAACATACTCTGTCTCGTGTTAGCATCTGAGCTCTGTTTTTATGTATGATCTTAATAACTCCTGGGGGCTGGATCCATGCCTCTCCATCGACTTGCACTGGAACCCCTTCATCACCAAGTATGGTGATCTTTACTGACCGGCACTGGAAAAGAACAAACACATTATTTTACAGAGCAATAAATACTAATGAAACCGACAGGCCACCTGAAATATGTTGATTATTAGGAGCTGTGGCTTCCCTCCAGGACTGTCTCAAAGATGAAGCATTTTTATACTTCATTTATCATTGCAGACAATTTGTTATCCGTTAAAATTAAAACAATGTCAGCACTTTATTAATCTATAGAGTGGTGGTGATCAAGAGTACCGTTACTTGCCAGCATCCCAAACTGTTGCCAGCCATGTTGTGTGCTTTCAAGTAAGAAACAAACCTGAGCTATCCGGTGGTGCTGCAGCTTGATGACTCTGGAAACTGCCATCTGCATGCTGCCAAATACTGCGACAACTTCTAAAATTTTATCATCAAACGATGGAGCCCCAAATATCTGAAAAGAAAATATTCAATTTTTGATGGTAAATCCAGTGCTTAGATAGCCTCTTCAATGAAATATAGATTCATTTGCAGATTAGTTTTCAACATTTAAATACTCTAACTTGTTTATTGTAGAATAACTACACTATCTCTCAAAATCGTAGGAGTGAAATACTGTAGACAGTAGACAAATAGTATTTTAAAATAGCAATGCTAATAGCATTTCAAATATCTCAATGACGAGGCATATCCTTATATAAGAAGGATGGCATGTTTCAGTGTGTAGACTAAGAAAAGCTTTTCAAGGCAAGATGAAAGGCCAATTCAGATCTCTGCTTGGTTAATGTACTTGATATATAAGAGGCTCTTGAAGTTAAGAGGAGTAATGGCATCTTTTTTTCTCAGAAGTGCTCGTCATCTTATTTTCTGAATTCTCTGGAAATCAACATCTAAGTCCACTTTGTTAAACACAGCTTTCATACTGAAGAGGATCTTGCTTGCACTATATACAATTATCCACTGTAAATATGAAAACTGCTTCTGTACGGAACAAACATCCCGATATCCAGCCAAGTCACTGAATTTCCATGAGTTTACACAAAGCGCAGGAAGTCTCACGTGTGCCACTGCCAGCTGGTGTCCTGCGGGGGAATTCAGCCATGCCACAGGACAAGTCTGAGGCTGGAGTACAACTGGGTCTGGCAGGAGATACCATACTAAGGTCACCTGAAGCTTGACCATTTCATCCTGACATACAGTAGGCAGCAACAAGGGAGAAAATGCCAGATAGTGTCTGCAGCAATGGCTCAGGGAGGGAGAGGATGGGGAGCAGGGTGAGGGAATTTGGACCCTGCTGCCCACCAAGCCAGTGGGAGCCTTCAATCCAGTGGAGTAAGCGGTGGCTTTGACTAGGAGTCTGAGGAGGGCTTCTCAGGGAAAGGGCTACATAGCACAGTTGTCATAGTTTAATGCCACATCCAGGTTGCACTTCCCTTCAGAGAATCCCAGGGTTGCACAGATAGGTCCTGAGCAAATGAATGACAAAGAATGAAAGTGTGATTTTACTGGGTCTAGAGTATTTTGAAGCAAAAGTTTACTGTGTCTGAATTCCATGGATTTTTTTTTTCATTTTTCACACGGGGATGTGAACATCTTAAAAAAAGCAAAGATGGTGATTCTGTTATTCCAAGGGAAGAAGTATGGAGAGTTCTCAGTTCAGCTTTAACAAGTATAACTGACATCTACAGGGCTAGTTCTGCATAGGCCAAGAAAAAGTAGTTAGAGAATTTAATCTATTTTGTGCTTCCATGTTAGTAAAAGGATGGGCAAACCACAACTCATTTTGCTGTGTCTCTCTACCAGTAAAACATACCTGTACAGAAAACCAACCATACTTTTTTTTCTATACAAAGCCAAACAAATCTCTACAGATCAACACTGAAGAAACAATTTCCTTCTTTCCTGTTGCAGGTCTTGTTTCCAGCCTGTCTTCTGGGCACCAAAAGAGCATGCCTAAGCAAGCCCCACTCAATTCGGTTGGCAGTGAGGCAGTCCAGGGAGAAAAAGAAACTCCTGAACAGGAGCTGAGCAGACGTTAGAGATGCTTTCAAGTTATTAATACAAACATGCAGTATATAAAAACTTGAGATATCCACAGCCAGATACAAACACAACTGCCATCCTCTGACATATAGCAAAAATAAGAACAGGACATTGAAACATGTTTAAATATTTTTTGTCACTTTTACATATGTGCGTGTGTCTCTCTCTATATATATATCTCTATATATGTATAAGCAAAGGATAATAACTCACAAGAATCCAAAAGCATTTTGAAAAAAAAAAGCCCTGTATTGCTTACATTAAAATCACAAGCTACTTTGCAGCTACAGTTTTAGGTGATTCAGACCTCACACACACTAAATCAGAACATACAGAATTAGGATAATCTAGTAATTGCAATTGTTGCATTATGCATGAAGCGGATGGCAGCAATAGGACTGGTCCAAGTTGTAAGACATTTAGGTATCAACGTAGTGTAATGTTTTTTAGGAGATATGAGGAAGAAGGGAAAAAAAGATATCTTAAAATATTTTCGAAGCTCATTGAAAATAGTATTTAAAAACCAGATTACTACCCTCACTACATTATCAGTCACTAAATGCATCAGCCCTCATTTTCTGCGTCACCATCCCTTAGTCCAAAGCTATTTGCAGGACAGGAGGAAAATTCAGATATAAACTGTGAATGATTATTTTTGTCCACCTTGCTTATTGTTAGAAGAGAGGAATCTATGCTTTAAGAAACCTTATTTACAGGACTTTGTAAAACAATATAGAGAGAAACTATTTATGTCTCTGTTTATAAAATAAATTTCTAAAAATACTATCTCATAGAGCCATTAAAAAAAATCATTATGGCTTATTAGGAACATTTTGCTGGAATGAACATGACAGACAGCAACAGTGAAAAATCATGGGTTGTATTTTCAATTAAAAAAATCAACACAACAATACAGTTTAAACTCAAACAGCCTCCCTGAATAAGACTTGCTATATAAACTATATGTTACTACTATTAAAATCAAATGAGAAGAGCAGTTCATGGTATTTATTGCTGGTTTCACTCAGCAGGTAACTTCTCTTTAATGTTACTCACATCATCTTCTTTGGTTCCACCCCAGAAATTAGTCCCACCAGCATAGCTGGGAATATTCAGCACAGCTATGCCCTGCAGGCTTGGAAGGGGGATGTACTGTCCATCACACTGTAATGGATAAAAGCCCATTCAGTATAAAAATAATGTGATAAAAGTAATCAGCCATTTTTAACACATGAAGCTTCAACAGAGCTGCCAGGGAAAGACAGTCTCATTAATAGGTTTGGCACAAGCCCATTCCACCCATGCTATGATGCAGCTCTAATACAAACCTCCCCAATCTTACCACCAATTTTTGCAGAGCTGACAAACATGTAGATGCTACATGCTGTAATATCTGCACCAAAGGTGTTCCCTGACTCTTTAAAGAAACATTTTCACATTCCTTATTGTGAAATTCCTCATGCACTTTGACCATGTTCTGTCTATCAAGCATTAAAAATCTTTTTGCAATGAAAAAAAGCTATCTCTCAAGTGCACACAGTGAGATCACCATGGCCATTACAAAAAACTTCATTTGCCCAGGTAGTAACTAGTCTTCCATCCTCTAGTGGCATTCTCAAAATTGGAATACACTTCTTATTATGGTAAATCCATTTGCAGGTAAGAAGTCTCTCATATGACTGACCATTCAGTCCTTATTTCTTGCCTCTTTATCCTCCAAAACCCATAAGCAACTCCAAGACCTACTGAACATGATCATGGGATGACATAGGTCAATCTCACCCTATTTATGGCCAAGAGTAAATTTACAGACATGGGTGAAATGACTCTTTGACTTACGGCAGTACAACTGCCTACAGTGGTGTGCCCAATGATCTCAAACCATTCAATTGGGAAGTAAAAGTGCAGTCCTGCAGCAGTGCCACAAGTGTGGATTTGGAAGAAGTTGGAAATATAAGGTCATAAATGCTGGATGGTGATGTCACTTTGAAGATCATGAATTTGTGGGTGAAGTTACTTTTAAAGAAGATTACTAGATTACCACAAGTTACCAGTCCCACAGAAGGATCTTAAAATTATACAAAAGAAACAGAAGTCTTTAGGAAATAAGGAAAAATTTCTGTAGCAATTTTATCAGGAGGAGAAAGAGATGCAAAATTATTTCCAGAATGTGCTTAGTGCTCTCTTTTAATGATTTAATCTCAGCAACAAGACAGAATTTAACATTTTGATCAAAATGGGACAGTATCCAAAATATACTGTGGTATTAATAGATGCTGCACAACCATTTGATTATAGTAGAGGTCTGCTTCCAATTCCTGAAATTGATATTTTTAATTTTCCAATGCTATGCACCTCATCACATGTTTTAGCATCAGGCTAATATTATGCAAGGCAATATTAAACATGAAATTTCTACTTGCTGGTTTACTTCCAGAAACATTAAAAAATAATTATGGAAAGGTCAGATTTGAATGCCTTACCAAATCTTATTTGAATCTTATTCAAAGATCCTTAAATTAGAATTCTATCTGCAGCATACATAGTGTTCTTTCCTGTCATTGTATTTGCTAACCACTGCATAATTCCTTGATAATTACTCAATCCTTAGATCACAGCAATCTGCTGCTACCAGACAAAATCCTCCTAAATCTCAGGAGTGAGAAAGAGTCGCAGTAACTTAAAATTATTATTTCAACTTAAAAAGTTATCTTAGTATAAATATCATGAATTCCATACTAAATACCTAGCATGAAGTAAAAAGAGAAATTATCTACGTTCTCTGACAAAATCCAGCCTAGATAGTCTTTGGATGAAAATAACAGTAACCATCACAGAGTCTTTTTTCTGCGTTTGGCAATAATTTATTATCTCCTTTAAATTCCCAGTACTGTGAAGAAGACTTAGATTTTATGTTAGAGCTTAAAAGACAAAAAAAACCATGTTTAGATAATGTACACTACATTTGTTGTTGCTGTGATAGTATCTTGCTTCTTTCACGTGACTGTCTCAAATATCTATTAGAGGAAGTCTACACTGGTGTGGCTGGACTTCTTCTGATGCACATTCAGAATCTCCCCTCTTCTGTCAGGAAGTTTTGGCTAAGATCATCTGTGTGTTCTCCCTATAGATGTAATCAAGCTTTCAGAGAGTTTGACATTAACCTGAAGGAATATCCTTTGTCTCTTTCCTTCTGTTTAGTGTATGTTCATTTCTGTTAATGTGCTTAAAATCTGGTCTCCCTCTTAGATGCAGTGAACATTAAGAAACATATCCTACCTATACAATACATTAAAAAAAGAAACAAACAAAAAAAACAGTAATTACAAGAAACATTACACTGGGTATTTTGGGATATTTACGTACTAAGATTTTACACCAAAAACCCACCTGAGGAACTACCTCCTACATAGCACATATTTACACAGCACCTCTGAGGCCAGCTTGGGTTGACACAAGAACTCTTAAAATATTTCTACAGGAAGTTCAAATTCTTTTCTATGCATTGAGGAAGCAAAAATATTAATTCTGCCCGTAAATAAAATTTACCTCAAGTTGAACCTTCTGTTCTAAGTTCTTGTAAGTTCTCTGCAATAGCTCTTTTGTGCCAAGAACTCCATACCACATCATGTTTTTCGTCCGACTTCTGAAAACAGGTAAAACAAGATCATGTATTGAAATACACACGTTATGTCTTGTATTTGTAGGATGAGAAAGAGTTAAGAAAGTCAAATAAAGAGATAATGAAAAGAATATAATGGGTAAGTCTTGGCTCAGTTACTGACAATTCTATTACCTGCACTTTTCAGGATGCTCTTCTCGCTTGTTATTAAATTCTAGTGAAATTTTTGCATCTAACCCAATTCCAAAGTAGTTGTTCATGACACATTTTTCTGAATATCCCTCCCTGTTAGAATAAAAGAGATAATTAGGTGTACATTTGCACAATCTCTGGCCACACAGAGCTTTGACCAAGATTGTGGATGGTCTCAGAACAAATACATCAACAGAGATGTCAAGAGATGTTTCCTCTGAATCTCCCTGAGGAAGCCCAATGCCAATCAAAGAGACAGATTGGCTGCTCGCTCCTTTGCAAGTGAGTGACTTCCCATAGGACAAAGAAGAAACTGTAACGCATTTATCTTAGCACTGGTCTACCATACCCAAAATTAAGTGGAATATGAGGAAAGAGCTGCCCTGGGCCTTGCTCTGAGACAGCGGCACCATACCAAACAAAGCACCCAAGCTGAATTTAGGCATGCTGGTGCTAGATGTTTGGCTGATGCTGCTGGCACAGCAGTGCTTTATTTTAGGGGAGCCACAGCCCACAACCCAGATGCCATCCATAAGTCTCTGCCAATGCTACACACAGTTCTGGGAAGCAGAGACAGCTTAGGACAAAAAATTTCCACCTCACTATGCCAGTCCTTAGGGGAACACTCTTTCTCCTCCACTCTGAAGTGCTCAGACCTGCTTCAACATCCTGCTGGCAACTTAGCTAGCTTTCAGACCAGAGATTTGGGCAGGAAAACCCAGCTCTGAAAGACACCTGTCGTCCTCCTTCCAGCGTGAGTGAGCAAGGGGTAAGTGAGCAAATGTATCCTGTTATTTCTGCTGCTGCGAGACAATTTTGCACTACTTATACCTAAAATGGCATATCCAACCTGTTTTCAGATGTAGAGGTGTACTGCCAACTGGTAGCAAACAAGAACTCCACACAGAAAAAAAAGATTACAAAAAGCTAAAGAAAAAAAAAACAAAACAGAAAAAGGCTTAAGAAAAGCAAACTAAAGCAAAACAGTAAGTTTGGGGAAAAGTATTTCTTACAGGGAATCTGGATCCGGGTCAATAAACGGCGTAGCACCAAATGGATCGATGTTTGCTAGCAACATTTTGCTAATAATTGAACTTCCTGCAATGGAAGCAGCTAGACCAGCTCTCAAACCTGATTAAAAAAAAGACAAAAATTAGTAACAAGAACCCCACTTTGCATTGGATAAATAGAGAAACACAGTGTCATAACATATGCCACATACTGAGAGACAAAATGCATTAAATCCGTATAAGGAATGATTGTGTTTCTATCTCATTTTTTTTTACTGATATTGGTTATCTTTTTGTGTCTCTGACTCTCTCGAGCAGAAAGGCAGCTATGCTGCAGTGCGCTGTGTGAATCTTCAGGTACCATCAATTAAGAAAGAAGAAAAACTAAAGAAAATTCAGGATATCAGGCCAAAACTCACTGGCTGGTATAGTAACCAAATGGGTTACCTAATATCCAAAAAGGCAACTAGTGCTTTTTCTTTAGTTAATCTTAATCTCCAAACTGACCATGATTTTCCATTGGTCTTTTCCTTTGGAAATATTTCTTTGGAAATACTCTTCTCATTTTTACAGTTGGTAGAGTCACAGTTTAACTTAATTTGTGAAAAAATCACAGCCTTGCCATGCCTACCTTGACTAATATCGATGTCACTCTACAAAACACTGTGTAATGCATGTAAACAAAGGAAAGTACTTCCTAAAAGCTTTCACTTAAATTGACCTAAAGAAAAATGTAAGTTCAGTTCCATTATGTTTTACCTATACTAATGAAGTTAATTAAAACAGTGTTTTACTAATGTCCCCTAGTATTAATTGCATTTGGATAAGAACAGATTTTTTTTCAACTGTTTTTACTGCACAGCAGCTTTGTGTAGTATCAGTTATCCTCTTCCAGAGAGGTATCTACAGACATCTCTTGTTCAGAGGGTTGAACCTTACACAGCTCTGTCCCTCAGCCCCTTCATAGCCTCCATTCATCCTTATTAGGATGAATAATAGAAGGATCTGGGGGTACTCAGGGATGAAAAATGAAAAACTGAACATGAGCCAGCAATGTGCACTTGCAGCCCAGAAAGCCAATTGTATCCTTGGCTGCATAAAAAGCAGCCTGACCAGCAGGTCGAGGGAGGGGATTCTGCCCCTCTACTCTGCTCTGGTGAGACCTCACCTCGAGTACTGTGTCCAGCTCTGGAGCTCCCAGCACAAGAAGGACATGTCATGAAAATGGTCAGAGGGCTGGAACACCTCTCCTATGAAAAAAGCCTGAGAGAATTGTGGGTTTTCAGCCCAGAAAGCTCCAGGGAGATTTTACTGTGGCCTTTCAAAATACAGAGAGGGCTTATAAGAAAGACTGAGAGAGAATTCAGCAGGGTCTACAGTGACAGGACAAGGGGCAAAAGTTTTAAACTGAAAGAGGGGAGGTTTAGACTGGACTAAAGGAAGAGATGTTTTAAAATTAGGGTGGTGAGACACTGGCACGCACAGGTTGCCCAGGGAAGTTGTGGATGCCCTCTCCCTGGAAGTGTTCAAGGCCAGGTTGGACAGGGCTGTGAGCAACCTGGTCTGGTGGGAGGTGTCTCTGCCCATGGCAGAGGGGTTGGACCAGGTCATCTTTAAGGTCCCTTCCAACCCAAACCACTTCATTTTTCATCCTGCAGAATTGAATGCAATGTTTCTGCTATGTCTGCTGTTGTGCCAAAAGATTAGGAATCTTCTACATTATTTTCCATTTCCTATTATATGATATAAAACAAAGTTGTGTATGTTGGTTCAAACAAATTCAGAGCTCCCGGCATGAAGTAAAAATCGCTATTTGATAGTAAGCAAGAGAACAGAAGGCAATATTAAAGTTGTGTAAGGAACAGCACATTTCAAAATCGTAATTACCTGGGCAGATAATCCTAGTGTTAAGCACTGGGAGGTTTTCCTTGCTTGCAGCCAAAGCTGAAGCAGAGAAAGAGCCTGTCTGAGAATGGATACCTCGGCTTGTGCGTCGATCTGGAGATCTTGGTGCGGTTTTAACTGTGCAGAAGTAAATGTAAAAGCACTAATTACACCTATTATGACATTACTAAATACATAGGTTTTACAGCCCTTTCTAAATTTAAAAGCATTAATTTAATCTGTTACTATTCCATGACAAATGCCTTTCCCTCTCACACCACAGTTTTCCTTCTAAATATGGGGAAGAAAACTCAGAAACAGATCAAGTGAAACAAATTAAAACTAATAAGTGTGCATTACATTCAGTATGAGGAGTTCTCAACTTATGCTTAAATCTACTAGCAAAAACTGCATTATATCCACCTTAGAATGCAATACTATTTAATGCTGTAGTAAGTTTCTGATAAACATGAAGTAATATAAATTTAAACTTAAATTACATCTATATTTACCTATAATTATATTATACAGTGTATTATTTATAACATTTTTAATATATATAGCTATTCTAACCCATAGGCCATGGAAATACCTGATCAACAGCCACACTATTTGCTTCAAGCAGCTAAAATGGGCTCCCTGCCTGCATCAGGTTTCTGAAAACATCAAACAAAACTCTGACATCTTTATCTACAGCCAAACTGGATCAATAAAACCTTGTGACAGATAGCAAGGTTCAGTAGCTGATGTAACAGTTGGTGAGAAAGGCTCAGGAAAGAGAAGGGGGGGGGAATAAAAGGGAGAGAGAAGATGTTCACAAAGAGTAACTAGTAGCTCAGTGGAGCTGCCTCTGGAGGTGATGAAGAACAGGCTTTTCAAGGGGCTGACCTCAGGTGCTGTAATTTACTTTCCTGGCAAAACTTGTTTCATGCTGACTGAGTTAATTTGCCTCCCTGCTTTAGCCTGGGGAAGTTAATCTTTGTGAAATTTAGCCATGTCAGACATAGCCAGAAATTGGTGCCCCAGAGAAGAAAGTTTGGGTATTACCAAATGCTTTGCTATAGCATTTCCATGTGCACATAGAAAGCTTTTGCACACCATACGATCACAGACAGGTGATTGTTGGCTACCTCTGCTCCAAATTATCTCATATGTTAAAACTACTTCAGCTTAGAACAACTTCAACCATAACCATCTGAAGAAGCTCAGGAAAAAAAATAAATTATTTTAAAGTGATATTATATATTCCTTTCAAAACCTGAAAACTAATTCACCAAAAATAGAATGATTAGGACTAATGCCAATAAGGCAGAAAAAACATCACCAGGAATGTGGCAGGCAGGATAAAATATACCCTTTTTTGTGGCAGGATGGGGACAGATTAGTTCACATCAATCATGATAACTCAGCCTGAAAGTAACATGCATATACTTATTAAGACATTAATGGAAAGAAAATGCAGAGTGGAAAAATCTAGAGACAAAGGTAACAACAAGAACCAAGGTTTAGAAACTGTTCAAATCAATTCAGGCGAGGATTTGGGCATTCTTTTTTTTTTTTTTTAAGCTATGATAATCTAACACAGAACAGTAAGTGAAATGACAAATTCTTCACTCTCTCGTATCCCAGGAATAAGATCACACACCTTTCTGCATTACTTGCTTAAATCAAACAGAAATTATTAGACACAGGACAGGGATAAATAAGTGAAATTTTCTGGGCTATATGAAAGGAGTATGTGAAAGGTCTGACCAAGTGGAGTAACAGCTCCTTCTGACTTCAACATGTGTATAACAGCCCTAGCAGTTATCACAAAATGCTATAGGATTGCATGATAATAATGCAACACAAGGATTTGTATCTGTGTGACAAAACACTGTAATAATGTTAAAAAAAGAAATAAAACCTGCAAGTAGTATCTAAAAGAATTATTAAATATCTAGATGAAGGTAATTAACACATGGGAAAATACTACCTTCATCAAATTGCCCACAAACAGGAGCGGGCAAACAGGTGTGGGCAGCATTAATAAAACAGGGCAGTTTGAGA
>NW_010207975.1:0-704 GCF_000695765.1 Mesitornis unicolor
ATGTTCTGCAAGGGGAACCAAGCAAAGAGCAGGAAGACAACTTGCCTACCTTGGAGGCATGGCCAAGGCTCAATCAGAGGAAACCACGCTTAAAAACATCTTCAAGTAAGAAAGACAGATGGGTCATTGTCTTAGGGGACTCCCTTCTGAAGGGAGTGGAAGGTCCTATTTTTAGATGAGACCCACTCCTCAGGGAAGTCTGCTGCCTCCCAGGAGCCAGGGTTAACGACATTCAGAAAAAACTCCCAGTTAAACCCTCTGACTACCTGTTGATGGTCTTTCAGGTGGGCAGTGAAGAGATTACAAGAAGTAGTTTGAGAGCAATGAAAAGGGATTTCAAGGGCTTGGGACAACTGGTTAAGGGATCCGGAGCAAAAGTAGTGTTCTTCTCTATCTCACCAGTTGCAGGGAGATCTGAGGCGATAAACAGAAAGAGTCAATAGATCAGTGCTTGGCTCAGAGACTGGTGCCACAGGCAGGACTTTGGGTTTTATAATCATGGATCAGTTTACACTTCACCAGCTTTGATGACAAAAGATGGGGCATGTTTATCTCAAAAGGGGAAAAGGTTCCTGGGACAAGAGTTAGCAGTGCTCATAGACAGGGCTTTAAACTAGATTTGAAGCGGGGAGGGGGGAAAGGGGATATAACACAACTTGCCAGCGATGATCCTGGGGTGGACTGCTGACATGTGTGGGATGGCG
>NW_010207976.1:0-7816 GCF_000695765.1 Mesitornis unicolor
TCCCATAAACATCACACTCACTATAAATTAGGGATGTTGCAGGAGATGACTCCTTTGCATCCCCTTCGCATTCCCTTCCTGCTTCTTTTTCAGCCCCTGTCAATCCCTTCCCTTTGTGATGACGGCTCGTATCAGTTCCTGAGGCTTACCCCTCCCTTGTTGCTTCCAATTTCTAACGTTCTGTGATTCTGTGATTCTGTGAAATGTTCATTAGTTGACTCCCAAGACAGAAACCAGAAGATCAACTACCGCAAGGGTGTGTATGGCTATGGTGGATCCTCTTGCACTCCTCCAGGGAAATCTGCATGCTTGATTACCTCTGAAATGCCTGTACACCAATGCATGCAGTATGGGGAATAAACAGGAAGGACTAGAGATCCTGCAGAAGGGGGCAAGTGAGCGAGCGTACTTTTGAGGTGTTTGGATATTTGCTGGGTTAAACCACAACACTGTACTTAACAATATAGTGTCCATTTTGTTCAATTGCCTTCAACCAGGCGTGGTGATGGAGATGCTCTTTACATGAGAAAGTAGCTATTGAATTGGTCAAAAAGTAATTGTGTTTTTTTTTCTGCATACATGAAAGGCAAATTTTTCATGGGAAACAAAAACTGTATTAAATAATATCTTGTCCATTTTGTTCAATTGACTTTTGCCATCTTTCAGGCAAATTCATGATTCTGTGCTCCAAAAAGTTCTTATCTTTTTCGGCAAAAAACAGTTCCAAGAATGATTTGATAACCTCATCAACAATGAAGGTTTTACTATTCAAGGCGTTTTGTAAAGTACAAAACATATGGTAGTCTGATGGTGCCAGGTCAGGCAAGTATGGTGGATGTGGTAACACATCTCAACCAAGCTGCAACAATTTTTGACAAGAGACCAAACTTGTCTGTGATCTAGCGTTATGGAGAAACAGAGCACTTTTTTGATTCACCAGTTCTGAAAGCTTCTGTTTGATGGCATCATTTAATTTACCCCGTTGACAACAGATATGGTGGATGTAGTAACACATGCCATCCAAGCTGCAACAATTTTTGACAAGCGACCAAACTTGTCTGTGATCTAGCGTTATGGAGAAACAGAGCACTTTTTTGATTCACCAGTTCTGAAAGCTTCTGTTTGATGGCATCATTTAATTTACCCCGTTGACAACAGTACACGTCCGAATTAATGGTTTTGTTCCTTGGAAGCAAGGCAAAATACACAATACCTTTGAAATCCCACCAGACTGACAGCATTACTTTCTTTTTGATATTGATAATGTTAAGATTATCAGCTATCTCTCATGCCATTAAATGCCAATTGGAGTCGATCAATGCCTTTATTTTGTTGTTATCAACTTCAATTGGCCTTCCTGAGTGTGATACCTATTTAACATAAAAATCTCCAGACTGAAATTTAGCAAACCAATTCTGACACTGCCATAGTTTTAAGGCATTTTCACCATATACATCACATAACTTTTTATGAGCTTGAACAACGTTTTTTCCTTTTCAGAAGTAATACAGCAAAATATGTTGAAAATATTCCTTTTGATTTTCCATTTTGCAATTGATGCCAAATAAATAATTGTTAACAAAATCATGCACTTTCTTTTTCTAAAACAAGCTTGAACTGTCAGCTGTCAAGTTACATAATGAATTTGCAGTTTAAAATAAAGTTAGTTACATTTCAAGACATGTATGTCCATCTATTAGGTTTCTCAGTTGCCCACACAAAAGGGGTGTTGTGGTTTAACCCAGGAAACAGCTAAAACACCACACTGTTTGTTCACTCGCCCTCCCCCCTCCTAAGTGGAATGGAGGAGAGAACTGGGAGAGTAAAAGTAAAGAACTCGTCAGTTGAGATAAAGACTGTTTAGTAACTAAAACAACCCAAAGTTAAATAACAGTGCCAATTAACTGTAACAAGAATAGGAATAATGATAATATAGCAATTAGAGTTATACTCAGCTCTCAAATAGCAGCTGCAAGCCAGAGAGTCGTGGTCAATGGCGCAGAGTCTAGTTGGAGGCCTGTAACTAGTGGGCCGCCATCACAAAGGAGAAGGGAAGGGATCGAAAGGGGCCAAAAAGATGAAGGGCAAAGAAGGAGGAAGAGCTGAAGCGTCATCCACTGCAAGCTCCCCAAATTTATAGCGAGTGTGACGTTTACAGATGTTGCGTCCCGGCTCAAACTGGGAGAATGGGATAGAATACATCTTTATTGGTCAGCTTGGATCATTCCCAGATCATCTGTCCTGGGTCACCTGTCCCAGAGAATCCCAGGCTTTCACTCTCCCCCCCTCCTTTCTCTTGTGCAGAGAGAAGGAAAAAAAAAAACAAAACCAAAAGAAACTATAACCACAGGTGCAGGCAAAGCCTTGAAAAATGTAAATATCTGCCAGTGAGAATAAAAATAATAACCTCATCATAAATCCAGCTCTGGCTGAAGCATTAAAAGGAAACTCTACAATTCAACCCCAGCAAAACCAGGACAAGGGGTTATGGCATCTTCTATTTCAGAGAAAGAGAGAGAGAGCTGATCGGTGTCTCTTTTCCTCTGCCTTCTGCTGTCTCCAGTAATTCCTGTAACACATATATTTGTGTTTTCCAGACATTATTTTGTGAAATATGAGCTCTAATTTTGTTTTTGTCAAACGTTATTTGTGCTCATAGTTTGTTTAACAAATCCCTTCCCATTAGAGGTACAGGGCCTTCTGGCATATATAAAAATTAATGTTCAAACATTTTATTACCAATTTTGCATTTAATTGGTTGAAAGAAAGGTCTAACCTCCCATTTTCCCATCACACCAACTACTGCCATAGAATATCTACTCATAGGTCTTTTACAGCTATTTAACACAGAGTAAGTTGACTAAAGGTTTCACTACCTCTATCTCCCTCTTGAATACTGTATTTCCTTCTCTATCTGGCGTAACTAACATTTGTATATCTTTCTCCTCTTCTAATTTACAACACTGTTTTCCTGTACTACATGCAGAACAACACTTTGGTGCCCTCTTTTTATCTTCCATTGTCATCATAATATTGGAAGTTAACAAATTGTATTGTTTCTGGGTATCATAATCATCCTTCAACAACAAAAAAATCCAAATCTACATATGGCACTTCATCCCATTTATCCAAACTTCTACAAAAAAACATCAGTCGTAAAATTGTATTATAATTCAACGACCCCTTCTCGGGCCACTTTTCCCCATCATCCAATTTATACTTCAGTCACCACTGAGTACAATATTCTATTAATTTCTTTTTTGTTAAGGAGGTCCACTCCAAACTTGCTCCAATGTTTCAGAATACAGCCTAATAGGGAACAGGGAGTTATGGCCAATTGACTAGCACCCATATTTTTCCCCAAAAAGAACATTCTAAACCAAGAATTTCATATAGTCCAGCCATCACTGTCAAATGTATACAAATACCTATTAATTAAGCAAATAAACAACAAGCAATATGCCTTTTAGCAAGCTTTGCACTGTTGTATCCCTTACCTGCTCTGCTTGGGGAGGATACTCATGGAGTCCCTGATCAAAAGGTCAGTGCGCACTGGAGTTCAGCAAGCAGCATCTCCCCACTGGAAGCTGGCAAGTCGATCAGGGCAAGGCATCATGGCTGTCCCATCTTGGTCACCAGAAACTGTTGTCCAAAAAGTAGATTTGTTACCTGGTGTGCAATGAACCAATTCTCCCACACTCAGGAGAGATATTGCATTTCATTCAGAGTTGCTCAAGGCTGGGTGCTCAGTGGATTACCACAAATCAAGCACACCCAATTATGGTTTTCCTGTAATATTTATACACAAAAGTTACAAGATTAAACACTCCCAGTTACAATGATTGGTTAGCAATTTACATAGAATTATAATATCTGCTGATTCATTCCTGGATCAAACTGTGCCTACACAAGGTGAGGGTCTTTACCTGAGCAGGTGTCTTTTTGACCTGTGGGTGGATATTTTAGTATTATAATGAAGTCAGTTCACCTAAGGACACCTAATTTTCTCCTTTACATGCCAAGTCCATGATTACATCAGGGACAACTTAATTAGGTTCATTATTTCAAGAAACAAGACATTCCCCATGTCCATGTATTCATGTTCTAGGAATACTTAGCCTACAGACAATTAGAAATTGTTTCTCTTTTATCTGGTTTTGGATGACCAGTCTTCATTATTTCTTTGTTAGCAGATGTTGGCAGATGGGTTATTCATTAACATACACATATGATGCAAATTCAAAATTAAAGTTGTAGCTACAGGTTGACCTTGGCTGGCTGCCAGGTGCCCACTAAGCCACTCTCTCACTCCCCCTCCTCAGCAGGACAGGGGAGAAAATACGATGAAAAAAGCTTGTCGATCAATATAAGGACAGGGAGATCACTCACCTACTACTGTCACAGGAAAAACAAACTCATCTTGAGAAGTTTATTGCCAATTACACATAGAGTAGGATAGTGAGAAAGAAAGACAAAACTAAAAACATCTTCCCCTTGTCATGGTCTATTCAGATCTCTCAAATTTACAAGGCTCTGTGAAGTGAACTTTATTTCATGAGCTCATTAAGAAATACAGTAAACAAACACAACAAACTGGGGCTCAATCCCCTTTTGCCCAGACTAATCGATCACGTGAATTCACTTATTTGCCACTGAAGTTATAAAGTGTCATAACGTATAACCTGTAACTCTTAATATCATGCACCTATGAGCAAAAGAAAAGAATCAGTTACCTAACCAATGGTGAGAGTCCTCATCCTTCCTCCTCTGTCATGGTGTGGTTATCCCCTTTATCACACTGGGAAGCATTAAAGCCTCAGCAGTCCAGCTGTTGTTGGATCTGCTTCAAAAGCTTTTTGGTTAAACTGATGTTTTATATCTTCCAGCTTGGAGGTTTGGTCTGTACCATTTCCATAAGTTAGTGGATTCTGACAAAACTGCCAAACAAAAGATAATGGCTGCAGAAGCTCTTTCTGGCCACCTGTCAGGCCTACCTGGTGCTTTGACCTAATGGTGCTGCTCCCAGCATACATCAGGCCTTAGTATGAGCTGGCTTAGCCAAAATCTGAGCAGAAGTTGAGTGAACAGTCACACCCCCCACACTTCTTCCCAAGCACAGCTTCACTACTTCATTCCCAATTCTTCTGCCTCCTCCTCTCCCTCTGAGTAGTGCAGAGCAGATAAAGAATGAGGATCGCGATCAGTTCATAACACTTCATTTCTGCCACTCCTTCCTCACACTTTTCCCCTGCTCCACTGTTGAAGTCCCTCCCATGAGACACAGTCATTAACAAATTTTTCCAACATGAGTCCTTCCCATGGGCTCCAGTTCTTCAAGCATTGCTCAGGCATGGGTCCATTCCATGGGGTACAGTCCTTATGAAGAAGTTAAAGTTAGTCAAGAACCTCACAAAAGAACACAGAAAGATACATGCTTTGAGAGCTTGGAGTTCTGCTGTGTTGCAAAACCTATATAGGAATGTCAGAAATTATCATAAAATCTCAATTTTTCAATATATAATAAGATTTGATCTGCAGCTTAAAACCAGCTCAATTTCAACTTGGGTTTATTGACTAGCCAAGACAGTTTATTACTGACAAATCTGTAATAATTCTTTGGGTTTTTGCCTCTAAAGTGTTTAAGAATTTGTCATGAACTATGGGATTCCAACTTAAATTTTATCTGAAACAACCTACTTAAGTAGCTTCCTGTTTCTTCAATAATTTTCAGGGAAGATATTCAGCTCAAAAATATGCTGCAAATAAGACTACTTTAAAAATAAAAAAATGCTGATGACTGTTTTTCAGTAACACTGTAAGTAATACAGTCTCTTTTGCTCAGAAATGAATAGTGATACATATGTTCCTGTAAGAGTATTTTTTTAAAAATATTCCAAAATGTTAATCAAAATTGAGAAGCACAATATTATGTATTTCAAGTGCAGAGAAGTGGACCCTGGGTAATTATAAGTATTATGTCACCATAAGAAAAAACTACATTATTTATGAAAAACATCTTACTCTTTATGTTTTTTCTTCTTGGTTTCACTGGAAGAGTCATCTGCAGAATCTTCACTGCTCGATGAATCCTGCAGATGAAAAAAAGAATATATATGATTCATTACCACAAAAAGAATAAAGTATTTTTAGTATTAAAAAGATAATTCAGTTCCTGCTTTCAAAATGAAATCATATACTTCATGTCTTATCCTCTTCATCCCCCTCAGGGTACACACTGATATTGAATAAGATCAGGATTGCTATTGATTTTTTATTTCTCCATCTATGAATATACCATTTCAGCAGAACTCCAGAAAACACTACAGAAAACCTGCCTTCCAATATAATCATTGTGCCTACATATAGTCATAGTTTAGACTGCCACAAGTTAATATATCAAGATTAAGATTCTATCAAAAGCCTAATAAAATCTCTTGCCCTTTGAGAGTGCTCTCACCTTTCACATCCTCTCCCGTTTAACCACCACTAAGAAAATTTTGAGGATAGCAAGTATGTTTCTTATCTCTCCCCTCCGAAACAAAAAATAATAAATAAATCTATGAACCATCTTTAAATTATTTTCCTAAAACCAATATTAAATTTAGATCATTTTTATCCTTGAAAGAGTCTTCAGGAAAAAGAGCACTTAACAACAGCTATAAATTAACCATATATAGTTAAAATATTAACTCCTTTGTTTAGTTTTGACGATGAGCAGCTAAATCTGAGGAAAAAAAAAAGACACCCAGAGTAATGATTAAAGACTTGTGATCACAATGCTTACTTTTTTTTTAATAATGAAGGAAATATGAAAGTCTGCTTTTAAATAAATTCTAATTCCCAGTCACCAGTATCCTTAAAAAGCTATTTCTACTGAAAAAAATCTCTAAGATTGAAGTATGGTTCTTAAAATAAAAAAATTCTTTTATAACTGCTACAAAAGTTGCAAAAATCTAGCTTTCTACTACATATAGTGTTTTTGAAAACTGCAGCAGCTACCTTTATATACAAACAAAAGTGGAAAAGTCTTTTAGTATTTTTAACTGTGTTTATGGAACACAGATGGCAGAAACACAATGAAAGTTAATATTATAAGACCTGAAAATTTTGTCCATACATCACAGAATATCTAGCTAAAAATCTAGACTGCTATCATTTTGGCACAACTCACCTGAAAAGATGCAACTCAATATTCCCCCCCCATTTCCTTATAAAAATGTCAGTTATTTAAATATTACTTTTATAGACTAAAACCAGACTTTTAAAACACAAAAACAATTAAGAGAACAGAACTTGGCTGTACACGTTTACATTTTATTTACTAACTTATATGTTATTCACCTCTTCTGAACCACTGTTTGATGAGGTTGCCTTCTGCTGTTGTTGCTTCCTGAGCACTCCTGATCTCTGCACAGCAAGTATACTTGGACTGGACTTCCAAAACTGAATTGGAATTCAAATACAAGAGTAATTTAAACCTACTGAAACTTTAAAGTTTACCATAACGTTAATTTTTCCAAGATAAGCAGCATCACTATTAAAATAGTTCTAAATTTTATTAATAATAAAAAACTAACTATAAAATACTGCATGCATTAACAATATTGGATAGCATTTAAAAGAACTGCCAGCATAATTTTTAAAGGAAGTATAACAATGCTTGTGAAGGCCTCTGCATTATTAAGGTAATTATATTTTTTTAAGTAAATTTTTAAACTGAGCTAGATAAGTCATACAATCATAGGATCATATCATATAATGATAGAAAGGTTTGGGTTAGAAGGCATCTTAAAGCTCATCCAGTCCAACCCCCCTG
>NW_010207977.1:0-3453 GCF_000695765.1 Mesitornis unicolor
AGAGGGCTTTTCCAACCGAACGATTCTGTGAGAGATGCGTTGAGTAAATAACGCTAAAAGAAGCAGAGGGTGCCCAAATAACCTGCGTATTTTTGCAGCCTTTCACAGTGTATGGCCACAGGGTTCAGTCCCAGCTCTCCACGTTACGGGACTTTGACGGCTTGTGCGTTTTGGGCAGCGCGTTAACTTGCAGAGGCCAATAAATGGCCTAAAAAATATCTTTCAGCTGCCCGTAGAAAAATGGGACAGGGAGGAGGATTTCCTCAGGCTTTTAAAGAACTTTGTGGGTGATTTTTTGTCTTGCGTTTATGACAGAAACGAGGCAATCTCATTGCTGCTGAATGTGCTTGGGCTCAGCCATGTTCCTGTTCGGGATTTTCAGACGGACCTTCCTCGTCTGCTGAGTTCACTTTAATGAGAGGATATGTAGAGAGTTATATTCAGGATATATATAAATTGGGGAAAAAATGGCCTGTTAATGCATCTGTAGCGTGGATACGACACTGGATCGGATGCGGGTTTGAAGGGAAGATGATGAAGAGGTCATGGGCTGAGCTCCCAGCTATTCCCACCCTAAGGAAATCTCCATCCCTGGCCTTTTCTGCAGGCCACCAGGGTAAAAGTTGCCCCTGGACCATTTTGGGAAGAGCCCAGGAGTGGTCGATGGGGCCGATGTCCCCCCTTGTCCCCCCCCTTTCCCATAGGTGGCTGTGGGGCAGCATTCGTAGCCCTACAGTGCCCCCTAATGCTGCCTCGGCGCCGCGGTTCATAACCAGCGCCGACCGTTAATCCCCGCCACCTTACTCCCAATATTCCCCCTCCTCCAGGGCAGTGAAGATTTTGGGGGTTTCACCATCTCCATCGCATGGAGAGGGAGGGCACATTGAGAGGAAGTCTCGTCTGGTGCGCTTCAGCTCACACCATCTTTTATGGATATTATGCAAAAACATGTAAATATTTTTTCAAGCCCTTTGTAAGAAGCTGGAGCAGTGATAGCGTAAGTCAGAGCTCTCACTTTGCAGGAGGTTTGGGTGTCATTATTTAAAGCAGCAGCGTCTCGCTCTCTTCCCCTTAATTAAACTTCGTGGATCATCTTGAGAAAGAACGGGAGAGTGGAAAATCGCTGTGGGAAAGGTTTCACATGGGAGAATCGGGTGAAAATATAAGACATGACTCAACCTGGCTTCAAGGAGCGGCTGGATGATGGTTTTAGTCGATAGTTTTAGGCAGGAGTTGGACCCCGTGATCCTTACGGGTCCCATCTTATTGTGATTTGGGGTTTGTCCTCTCCAGGATCTCTCAGAAAAATAAGGAAATGGTAAAACTCACCCTGGCCACCTGCATCGTCCAACTCCGGTGCAGGGCAGCAGCACCAGCCGGAGAAGCGCCGTGGTTGATGCATTGCGATGGTTGATTGTGATGTGGTGGTTGATGTGATGTGGTGGTTGATGTAACGCGGTGGTTGACAATGCGGTGGTTGATGTGACGTGGTTGATGAGATGGTTGATGTGACGCAGTGGTTGACGAGATGGTTGATGTGACGTGGTTGATGAGGTGGTTGATGTGACGTGATGGTTGACAAGGTGGTTGACGTGACACAGTGGTTGATGTGACATGATGGTTGATGAGGTGGTTGGTGTGACGCAGTGGTTGACGTGACAGGATGGTTGACAAGGTGGTTGACAAGACGTGGGTGGCGAGGTGGTTGATGTGACGTGGTTGACAAGGTGGTTGACATGACGTGGTTCATGAGGTGGTTGACGTGATGCAGTGGTTGATGTGACAGGATGGTTGACAAGGTGGTTGACATGACGTGGCGGTTGTCAAGGTGGTTGACGTGACATTGATGAGGTGGTTGACATGGCATGATGGTTGACAAGGTGGTTGACACAACACGGAGATTGACGTGACGCAGTGGTTGACGTGACATGATGGCTGACACGATGGTTGACGTGACGTGGTGGTTGATGTGATGGTTGACATGGTGCAGTGGTTGATGCAACGCGATAGCTGAGGTGATGCAGTGGTTGACACAGCACGGTGGTTGACATGATATGGTGACGCAAAGCAGTGGTTGATGTGACATGGTTGACGTGACGTGATGGTTGACATGATACAATGGTTGACAAGGTGGTTGACGTGACACGATGATTGACAAGGTGGTTGACATGACACAATGATTGACAAGGTGGTTGACGTGACACGATACAAGGTGGTTGACGTGACACGATGGTTGACAAGGTGGTTGACGTGACACGATGATTGACAAGGTGTTGACGTGACACGATGGTTGACAAGGTGGTTGACGTGACGTGATGATTGACAAGGTGGTTGACATGACGTGATGATTGACAAGGTGGTTGATGTGACACGATGGTTGACGCGATGAGATGGTTGCCGTGACATTTACTCTCCTGCAAGGACCTCTCAGCCTCTAACGCCGTTGTCTCTCTCTTGCAGTGGAGCACCCCGACAAAATGGCCAACGACCAAGGTAGGGTGTCCTCAATCCGTCACCTTTTCCGCCGGGCGTGCCGGGAAGGGGGGGGCCGTGCTTTCACCTGACGAGCCAGACGCCGGCGTGCTAATTAATCTCGTTAATGAAGTTCTGCTCGGCTGAGGCTGCTGCTTTGATGGGGAAGATATAAATTTTCGGGAGAGGAAATTGTTTTGTCTCCTTTCTGAAGGACCAATTAAAATGTCAGGCGTCTTTGTATGAAATGAGTCCTCAGTCTCTCTGCTGCACTTCTGAATCATTCACGTTAAGTATAATTAAGCTCGGCGTTCATTTCCAGGCTCCTGTTGCACCTTTTTGTGGGTTAGAGCTGAAAGTTCACAAGGCTCACAGTGAGAAAATCAGAAACCATCTTTTCTCTCCAAGCAGCAGCTCCTGGGCAATAATTGCAAAGTTTGAGTCAACTTTTCAAGGCATTATCATTATGTTTTAATATAAGGGAATATGTGGCTGGTCAGTCACGGTTCCTCCGCTCCTGTCCGATACCTGTGAAGTCTGTTGCTGGGATAGTCTTTGTCCTGTTTCTTTTTTACCTTAGACTTATTTATTCCTAAGTATTTCTGTCAGGGCCAGCTCGAGCACCGAACATTTAAGTGACATCTGCCCAAGGAAGCCCACACGGTGACATTTAGCGAAGTCCAGCCTGATCTGGGGAGGTTTATTTGGATTTGACCTCTCCTTGGTGCCACTTTGAAAGGCAAAATGAGGTGTAGAGCTCAAATCCCCGGCTTCGCTTAACGGCTGCTGTCCTACCCTGATTTTGGAAGTTGAATTCACCTACGAGAGATAATGATATGTATGATGTACGTTTGGAATGTGTAGAGTATAGGAATATAGGAATACAGAATATATAGAATATGTAGAATATAGAATATACCGAATAGGGAATCTATAGAATATATTTTTAATAAATTTACATATCCATTTTAAATATTTCTA
>NW_010207978.1:0-7138 GCF_000695765.1 Mesitornis unicolor
TCTGTGATTCTGTGATTCTGTGATATTCAGTTCAGCCACATCTGCTGAAATTTTGATTAGTAAATTTGGATACTATTTTTAAAATTGTAAATTATAACTGTAGGTTATTACCTAGAACAGATCAGATTAAGCTTTTTTCGTTTTAAGAAAGCTTTTACTAATTCAACCTTCACATTGTTTCAATGGATGTCACTGTTGAGAAAGAAAGGTCATTATTCTGATCCGAGCTTTTCTATCTATTGATTAAAATGATGTCTTCTACCTATACTTGTTCAGCATAGACTTTTAATTTCTCTGTGAACTTTTTCTCCTTTGCTAAGAGTTTAGTTATTTACATCTTCCCTTTACAAACAACATTGTCTTCCACATCTTAATTTGATCAAGGATCAGCTTGTAAGCACGTGGAATGAAACCATTCAACCATGCATGCTTTTCATCTAAGCCCAGAGAAACCTTTTTTTGAGGAGTATTTTTCAAAATTTCAACTAGAAGAAAGAACCAGTAACACAAAGTAGGTGAATAAACGAGTGTTCTACTGTATTACTTCACTGAAAACAAGCATTAGGTTTCTTTTCTAATACTATATCCTGTGAAAATAAGTATCTGTTTTTACACACAAAATTATATTAACTTATAGTCGTTGAAATATTTTAATGTGTTATGCATAATCTGCAATTTGTTTCATTAATCCTGTTACTGGATTCATTAATGCTTAGAAAAACAAGTATAAAAAAAGGACAGAAATGAACATCTAGTGCTATTTGCGGAAGTACACCATTATTATAGTATTTTGTTTATTCACTTAACTTCAATATGACCAGGGGTAGTGGCTTTCAACATTTAAACTGAATTTTCATATAGGAAATTTTATTTTTGAGCTATTTGAACATACAAATAATTTCTTTGTTGTTTGTAGTCAACAATATGTAAATATATTCTGGTACTAATTGCAGTATTAGTGAGATGTTTAACAAGTTTGGTTTAGGGTTACTGGTAAAATGAATACACTGCCTAGTATTTTACCAACCAGTTTTTGAAAGCCTTCCAAAATCTATATATTTCTTGAAACCTCCTCAATCATCCATGCTCTGAGGACAAGCCTGTCAGCTGCATGTTAGTGAAGTGTTTTGTAAACCCTTTAGTTGCCACTTTTTTATACAAACCAGAAATTAACTCTTAGAGCTTGATAGCACCGAGGCAATAAGTACTAAAATAATTCTGTATTATCCCAGATTTTAGTGTAACTCTATTTAAATGTACAAGGAGCAACATCGTATCGATCCCCACTGTGCTTTTAGCTATCCTCTCCAGCCTTCCTATTGACTAGTGGTAGCATGGATCTGATTCATACTGATGTATTTGCAACTTGATTTCTGTGTGGCACTATTAGGAGTAGACTTTTGATGTTAATTTGTGTAGTCTGTAGGAGTTATACTAATACTTCATAATCTGTTCCAAATAATGATGAGAAAATAGACTGGAGGAGCACAGGAGAGAAGATACTGCAACATTTTAGTTGGATCTAAAAGTTGGATCATCTTTAGTTCTAGATGCATGTTATTCCTTTTTATATTGTTGCAATAAGGGTAGTATTCTCTACACAGATCCATAAAGCATTTTGATCAGTCTGATGATCAAACATAAACTGCTACATAGACAAATATGCAACTGTATTTCTAGAAAATAGTCTAAAATTAGCATCTGTTTCTGAAAAGAATTTGAGGTCTGAGTCTACAACTTGGCAGTGCATTCCCTAGCCAAATGGCAGATTTGAATTCTAGTAGTTAAAAGGATGAACTGACTGCTTTCATTTGTCATTTAAGCAAGGAAAAAAAAAGATCTTGAGGAATGGCAACCTTTTGTAAAATTGAAACTTAACTTATGCTCTAATCAGAGGCAGTAGCAAATATTTTGTTTTGATGGGGTTCTTTTTGTTTGTTTGTTTGTTTTTAATTTGTTTTGTTTTGTTTTAACCTGTTGGCGGTATGAAAGTTCCTTAGGAAGCTATTTCTGTATATGAATTTACAGCATGAGAAGATAAAATTTGAAGTTTCCATATGTGATTTAATATTGCTTTAAATGTTGTGATCCTCAAAAAATATGTTGCAGAACTCATCATAAGCTCAACATTAAAGACTTCCTAAATGAAGGTAATAGTTACCCAGCAATTTCCTTCTGTGTTAATTGGAATAAACAACTCATCAAGCCAACCTGAAATTTTAAGGTTGCTGCTTATGGATGTTTTCTCAGCATGATGTGTATAGCCTTGTGGTTATTAGTGCAGCAGATAACTAAGTTTTCTCGACAGTTATTCCAGCTATTTACTCTGCTGGAATTTTAGAGATAGGTATTAATACCAAACATTATACCACCATGAGAATGTTCTTGATGAATTAGTCTGCTGACTCTCCATATAAAAGGAAGTCTATAAATTGATCTAATCTTAGTTATGTAATCTTAAATTTCATGTTGTTTGCACCAGAATGTTCTTGAACATAAGGATCTTCTTAAGACAGTTTTGGATCAAGTGAAAATTAGTAAGCTTTTTAATAATGCAATTAATTTTATATCTCCTTTCTGTGATATCATTGCTTAAAATCAGTTGTGAATATCACAGTCCAGTTTTTGTGATAGTATTGTATCATTTTGTCTCCCCCCCTCCACCCCATAGTAGCATAAGATTTGTTTTGCCAAAACAAATTTTGTTTGCTATAGAGAAAATACTATAGTGAGATTGTGCCTCTTCTGGAAAAATGCAGATATTAACTACTGTTACTAGCTTTCTCTCGTGTACTTACTTAAAACTTAAATTACAGAATCATAAAATCATAGAAATGTTTAAGTTAGAAGAGACCTTAAAGATCATCCAGTCCAACCCCTCTGCCATGGGCAGAGACACCTCCCACCAGACCAGGTTGCTCAAAGCCCTGTCCAACCTGTCCTTGAACACTGCCAGGGAGGGGTTAGCCACAACTTTGGGCAACCTGTTCTGGTGCCTCATCACCCTCATAATGAAGAAAAACTTTTGATGGGTCATGTACCCATGGTCAAGAAGGCTCAAAAATACTTCAGGACTTTAATAACGTGATAGCGGATACTTCATCAAATAATTATTTCTAAGGTCAGGAGATGCTGATTAATTTTAAGAAGAGTAGTACTGTACCATTCAAATGAAAAGATCTTAAAATAAACTGGGGATCTTAGGTACTTCAATTTCTAGCATTGCATTTTAGTTAGCAGGTTCTTTGTTGGTTCTTCCAACAGGAAAATTATTTTTAAATGGTCATTAACTCTAATGTCAGGTCTAACTTAACTTGAACCAAATGTGAGCAAATATTTTTTTCTCATTTTCCCTCTCTGGTACTTATCGTTTATCTGAAAATTGGTATGATTCAGGTTACTCTTTCCATTTAAGTAGCATTTTGTTATTTTCTAAACATTTGGACATAAGTTCATATTTGGTTTTTATTCGATTTATTGATTTTTTTCTATTCATGGCCACAGGAGTCCAAAGATTTTATCAGAGTTTGAACCTGTGACAAAATCATGTTCTGCTTTGAAATTCAGTTTCATCAAGTGGATTTCAAGAAAGTAAGGCATATTTGCTGAAGATGGCTTTTTAAAGCTGCTCTTTGAGTGGTGTTTTTTAACAGTTGGTAAAAATAGCCACTCGAGGACTTTAAAAAAAAAATCATAGAAGCTTCATGGCTTGCATTTCTCTTCCTTTAACCTTTCTATAGAACGGTTGAGCAAGGTGATTCAGCAAATGGGTAACTGTGGGTTGTTGAGGTTGATGGGACTGTCAAATGATGGAGTCCCTTCCTGAGTCAGAATCTTTGGTCTGATTGTGTGATATGTGGAGCCAGGTTAGTAACTGTAGAGTGAAAGCATGTTGCAGGAAAAACAATTGGCTTCCACCCATCTGTTCCATGTATTTTGTATATTGAAAGGATAAAAGTAATTTCTTCCATTGAGAACAACTCTTTCTGGTGAAAAATGGACAAAATTGCTCCACTGAACAGGGTGTTAATCATATTATGCCTAGCTGCAAAATTGGCACAGTGCTAAAAATGGACCTGTTTCTCTTTACTTGCATAAATTTTTGAGTGTATTGTACATTAAATATTTGTGCAAGGAAAGATGATCAATTGGAGAATATGCAGAAAAAAACAGACAAAAAAAAAAAAGGAGAAAAGTGCTCAGTTTCAGAAAGTGTTTTTCTAAACAGCCAGAATCAGAAGATAGTCAATGTTTTTTCATTTTCTGTGCTGCATTGGAATACTGTCTTCTTAAATGCATAACAATGAATTTAATGCAGAATTGTTGTAAATTTGTTCATCTTTACAATACCCAGTTATTTTTATGATTATCATTAAATGTTTATTGTTGCTAGTTCTTGTTTATTTTTGAGGATCATGACATTTTATCAGTCTATAGAGAAAGAGTTACAGTTAGTTACACTGCTGCGTTAGTCTATTCTATATCTGTGGTCAGTGAAAGAAAAAATGAAAATGGCTATTAAACTTACATATGGGATAAAATTTACACTTGCTTTTCACAGTAGCAGGAAGGGCAATAACTGTTTTTAAACATTTATTATTGCTATTTAGTTTTAGTTGTAAGTATGCCGAAGTTTTCATAATGTGAAGGGATAAAACCTTTGTTTACATCAGTGTTTTTTTTCCATTGCTGATCTAGGGCAAAACAGAGTGAGTGAAAGTAACAGAACAGGCACAACTAGAGCATTCTCTAGCAAAGCTTAAGTGTTAGTGGGCAGTCTGAAAAATGTTTAGATTAGTTCTCACATAAGAAATACACGGGAAAAAAAGTTTTTAGTTTAGCGGTGTTTTCTGCAACATGACTATCCCTCTATCCAAAGATTATATTGTTAGACAAAGCATTTTTGGTAGGAAAAATTACATTATGTCTTCTGGACAATGTGTGCAACTGCAAAGGGAGCATGAAGGAGGAAGGTCATTTTCCTAGGGACAGTCTTCTGATTGATTTAACATTATAGTTCAGATAGGGGAACAAGATTCAGGCCCACTGATTGTCACTTGACTGTACTTGTAAAGGAAGCTCTGTTCTAAGTGTATTTGTGATACAGGTTTTTTACAAGGAAGCAAGAAACCCACCAACCCACAGTTTTTCTAACTGATTCATGACACTTTAGCAGAAACACGGATATAATTGAAATTCCTATCTAGTATTCACCGACAGTGTATCTGTAAAATTATTTATCTTTCAGTAAGCAAAAATTACTCAAATAAATTTATGAATTTATTGAAATCTTTCAGTCTTCGCCAAAGCTTTGTGTTTTACATTTTAAAAATGAATTATTGCTATTGTTATTATTTAATCTGAAACTCTAAAATTTTGTTAAAGTGCTTAAACTATGAGGAAGTTTGTCATTTAACCCAGAATTAAATTAATGAAGTTCTGGAAGCAGCAAGTAAGAAAAAAAAAATACTAGTTTCATTAGTAACACTTTTCTCAAAGGTTTCAGACAGCAGATTTGTTATTCTGACACTACCAGGGTGTGTTCTTGAGACTTTCTGATAATGAGCTTGGGTGCTAAGTCAGTTTGAAGTTACTTATTCCCGTATCTTACTTCAAATCTTTTGTAGCTGGATATAATTTGTGTAGCTCATCACAGATAACTGCATTTAACTAATACATTAAAATACATTTATAAGTTTCTTCAACAGGGAAGGAATCAAGTCTTTGCAAAAGCTTATTTTGTATTTGTTTTTCTATTTATTTTTTAATGGTTATTAGTCTGGTTTTTTGTTTATGTATATACCAGGATTAAATGTATAGACATATAAACTAGGATTAAATGGTCTCTGTAAAATACTGGAGAAAAATTAAGATTATTTTTTTTCTTAAATTAAAGAACAGTTTATACAGGGGAAATTTTGGCAGAGGCGGGAATGTTGCGAGTTCCTTTCCTCCAATCTGTAACTTTAATGCCAAAATCTGATTCCCATGTCGAACATTGTTAGAAAGTAGGATTTTTCAGTCTTCTGCAACAGAGTTCATAGGAGGAGTTTTTAACCTTGGTGCTTCATGACACATTGTAAGATACAGAATCCATTTCAATTGAAAATAAAATAATACAAGAAATTTTAAAGTATAATAGAGTAAAAAATAAGGTTTCTTGTTCTTAATATGTAAGAGAAAATTTAGTAATTACATTAGAAAAGGGACAATCCTGAGACAGACTTTATTCTGAAGTGGTTTTTCTGGATCTACGTATCTTCATTCAGCTGTTGTTCCTAGAAAAGGGAGCTTTTGTTGTTTTTTTTGCAGTAGCTGTTAACAATAGGACAAATTACTCATTCCTTCAGAAGAATAGTCTTAATTTTTTCATTACATAAGCAATAGTTTTCTGTTTCTTTTCTAAAATATAAATGTGAGTACTTAAGAATACAACATAGAGAATGGAAGAGGGGAAAAAAGTACTGTTCTAGAAGAACAGCTCATAGTTAGAAAACTCCTTTAGGATTTTTTTTACTTTACAAAAATATAAATGGAGTATAGTAGTACTGCAGTACAGGGCAGGCAAAGCCATCTTATCACATCTGCAATGATAAGTGAATCTGTATACATGGTGGAATCTGTGCTGTGTCTGACAGTCAAGTGGATGCAGTAAACCTTGTCAGGGACTTACTGATACCAAGGGTTCTGATATAAATAGAAACCAATGCAATCTAGGTGCTGAATACCTCCAGTGCTTCTACTGAAAGATGATAGTATGGCAAGCAAATGGCAGAGATCCAAGTAAAAAGAAATTCAAGATAAAACACAAGTAATTTGAATACTGGAAATAGCCATATTACTGGGGCAAAAGGAAGGAAACATTACCTAGATGCAGAACCAAGAGAATTTGAAGCTTTATATCCTGATAAAAATATTGTGAAAACATGCCAGAGCCAAACCACCTCAAAACAACTGAACTTTCCTCTCCTAGATTTGAGCCTCATTTGGGAATCTCCAAACTATGGCTAGCTATTTAAAAGAAAGCACATTGTCAGTTTTATAGCTTTCAAAAATCTGGAAAGTGAAAGACTGTATCAGATAATGTGTCATTTGGGCTACTGGATGAAATGTTACTGTTTTCTGGTTCTGTTCAGCA
>NW_010207978.1:7169-24645 GCF_000695765.1 Mesitornis unicolor
AGAAAGTCTTCTAACACAGAGTGCTTGGACAGACCAGATTCTGAAGGCCGTCTGATATAGAGATATGTCTGTATATAGTTTGATTTCATTTAAACTGATTTTGTGCTGGGAGTGACTCCAGCAAGTAGCATAACTGCCTGACCTTTCATGGTAAGACAGGTGCTGTATGAATAAGCAAGGGCAAAGAGCATGGTCAAGCTGAAGAACTTCATTGAAGCTTCTTGGTCTATCTTCTAGATCACGGTCATCATTTAGTTGATCAAAGTTATAATCTAAACCAGTTATGTTCTTACCAGCTCATGATATTTAGCCAAATGTATTGAGTATGGACAGTTACTGAGAAGTGATGTTTGGCCTAAGAAAGAACAGTAAGAAAAAAGAATTCACCTGTCTGTGGAGGCAGCAGTGAAAAGAAAATTAATCCAAATGGAAATTATAACACTGCAATTACCCTATCCTTTCCTATCGTGGATTAACATCTAGATACTTGTCAACAAAGCCAGAGTTGCATGCATCATAAATATTATCCTCTCTGAGGAAACACTCGTTTAACCACTAAACAGGTATGATTCTGACCCATAAAACCAGTGACTCTGGTAGTGAAGCTTGCAGCACACTTCCTTTTAGGAAAGGTGTGCTTTCTGCTCTGAACTTTCTGTTTTCAGTCCCTTATTCAGGATAAGGGGGGTGGGATACCCTGCAAAAAGAAAAAAAAAATCACAACCCCCCCAAACAGTAGGTAACACATGCACTAAAATGCACAGTGCAAAGACACTCCATTGGCTGATGCTGTGCAAAGCCAGGCTAGACTCAGCACAAGCCAGATCTCATACACCCAGCCAGATCCAAGCTAACTCCTGCCACGTTCAAAATTTGTTTATTAAGTCAATCAGAATGCCACTTGTGAGACAGCTTGGTGGGTTCAATACACATCGGTTAGCATGTGAGCCAAGACACAGTGCCAGAGTTTCAGGCACTGGGGTGCCTGGTGCATAAGAGACCAGTGGCTACACAGGAATAATGAAGAATACAAGAAAATGTAGCTTATGTTCATCAGTCCCACTAGAAGCCACTTCTCTGTCCATCTCCCACTCCCAGTAATTGGAATACAGTATAGAACTAGCAAACTGCAGCTCTGAAAGCTGGATCCTGCGTGGCTTGTTAGTGTCAGCTCCACATGGTACAAAACTGCTTGTACTGCTTCCACATCTGGTTGGGCCCAGAAGCAGTGTTTACTGCAGAATCATAGTGTAACTATGTTTACACACCACTGCTTTCAAGCCAATTCAGTGCTTGTGTGACCTGCCATTTTTTTTCTGTAATTTTAATGATTTTTTTAAAGTAGAATTCTAGCTTATATTTTCTGACTTCTGCATATTTTTCTCTGAGAATCGTATTGCACCTGTTCATAAGTTAATTATGTCTTTGAAGATAGCTTGTAACAGATACAGAAATGTACAAAATCTTTTTTGCAGTCCTTTTCAAGACTTTTTCAATAAACAGTTAATTGATGAGAAATGTTTGTAATGCTACACCACCCTGTAAATCCTTCATGTGTTAGCTTTGAGGATTTGCCTCATCTCCATTATCTTTCTTCAAATATATTGAGCTGAAGAGGGAAGAGACAAATTTATATTCAAACAAATATTTGAATTTGGTCAGATTATATGGCTGTGGTTCACGTTTGACAGAGAACACTTCTTGAATCAGTGGAAAACCTACCAGTTCCTGTAAATGTGAAAAGGAATGTTTGATACCAAGTTGCTAAGTCAGCGCAGTGCAGATGTGAATGTTTTACCCTTTTTCTCTCATAACTGACATTTCTGGGCAAAATTCACATGATGTATTTCACCAGCCAGTTTTAAATGTTTGTTTTCTCTCAGGATAATCACCTATGAAGATCTAATGTCCCAAACTTGTGTTTCTTGCGTTAAGAAAAAGTGTACTACTCCTGCTTGCTTTGATTTTTTTTTCCTTTTCAAGGAACTACTAGATGTGCTTTTCATCCTTTCCAAATGTGTACTCAGTCGCATTTTCACTCTTCCCATAGTGCTTGCTAATTTTACCCTTTTCTTCTCTGTAGAAACTTTCTATGTTCAAAACAAGTCTGGCTTGGATTTTTGTCCAGGAGTTTCAACCGTTGTCTGTGTATTCACTCAGTACAAACATTATGATCACAGTTTCATCTCTAAGTCCCCCTCAGTAGTTTCAGGCATCTTATCATAAAAAAAACTTCCTTTTTTTGTGAGGTTGGTGTGTCAGATCCCTTTAAAAGACCCATTTAGATATGATACAGTAGTTGATCAGATATGATCAGTAGAATTCTGGTGATTGCAGGTGATCTGTAGGGTTATGATGAGTCACGCACAGCTGATCTGTGGAACCACACTAAATAGCATTTTCAGTAATGATTTTGATGAAAAAAGTTATGATCTCAGGACGTGGCAATTGGCAATAAATGGCAGCAGTTAATAAGAGGGCTGTCTGCCCACAAAGTTTGGGAAAACTTTTATTGCTGCTATTCAGGAGACAGGTTGGTTTCTGTGTGTGTTCTAATCAAAGTTTAGATCATTTCCAAAAGTGGCAAATATGAAATAGTTTTTATATTAACTATGTGGTAAATCAGGAAAATTCTAGCTGCTTAAGTTATATAAAAAGCTGTAAAAGACATATCCAGAAGAACCTTTTATAATTATGTGGAATCTGGACCAAAAGGTAGTTCTGATGTTATTTCTAAAGATATTGTAGTGGAAATTAAAAATGATGAGTTTTTAAAGGACCACATCTTGTATAAGAGTGTTCTTAAATCTCAATTTTAATCAACACCTGTTTCTCCTCTTAGTGAGGTTATTTGTGAGGAGAAACATCTGGAAGTCCTCACGCACTCATTGCCTTCAGAATTAACAGTGGCTCTGCACAAGTAGACATTGCAGGGTCAGTCTCCATGAGATCTTTGGTTTGTTTTTGTGAAGGAGTGTGTTTATAGTGTCTATGTTTCTGACTCTGAGAAGTAACTGTCTTTATGTAGCTCCACAGCTCAAAGCAGGGAGTATGACATAGTTGGGTGGGATTTTTTTGCTTTTGTTTGGCCATTTAAAAAGAATGATTAAAAATTAATGATCCCAAAGGCAGATTTTATAGCCTTTCCTTTTGCATTTTTAATGTTAATTGACCAGTTACAGTATGAATGAAAAGTTACTCCTAAATAAACACAAGGTCAAATTTTCTGCAAGGAAAAAATTTCTCATCCAGTCTTTCCTACATCTGTGGGGAAAGGTGAGTCAAGCTTTCTAATTCCTTATCCTTCCCAGTCAGTATCTGGGGATATAGCCTCATCCTCTCAACTACTTCTTTCTAGTTCTCTGTTAGTGATCGTATTTAATCACATGTTCTCCTCCATGCTCTTTTAAACTGGCTTCCTCTTGGTATCATGTATCAGAAGGGTCTTGCCTGATTTTCCTGGGGATGTTTGTGGCTTGGCTTTATGTTAAATATCATTAAAATGTTGATTCCATCTCCAGTGGACTTATGATACCAACCTTCATCATCCACTTAATAATTTTTGAAAAAAATTATCCTGTTTCCACTATGATCTTTCTAAATATCTCCAAACTGATTTAATGACATTCTTTCAAATCCTTTCCCATTACTTTCTTCTGGCGTTTTATCAAAAAGAAGTTGTTATAGTGCTCAGGTGGTTTATATTTTGAGACTGTATCCCATCATTGTGACCGCTGTTGTTCTGTTGTTTCCTTGTGCTTTCTAATACCTATTTATTTATTGGCTTTAATTTCAGATTTTACAGTTTTTGCAGCACAGAGTCCACTTACATACTGGGACTAGACTAAAGCAATCCCCACAATAAAACAAAACAGAACTCTGTTATAGCTGTGTTAGGGGTATTAGTAGCGATATAGCTGAGCAGTACTGGAGACCTACCTGTAAGATTTGTTTGTATGGCTGTGAAAATTTCATGCCCTTTAGCCCCGATACTATGTGTTTTAGAACTGTTTTCACTCATGCCCTGCTATTTAAATGTCGCAGAATTAGTTCAGAACATCCTCTAAGACAAAGGAAAAAATTTTAATGCAATGTCATAAAGCAGTTAACCTTTTCTTTATGCCACTTATTGTATAGCATTTGGGAACTGAATCCTACAGACAGACCTCCCCATAAGTGAAGATCATAAAATTATAGAGTAGTTTGGGTTGGAAGGGACCTTTAGAGGTCATCTAGTCCAACCTGCATGCTATGACCAGGGACATCTTGATCTGGATCAGGCTGCACAGAGCCCCATCCAGCCTGACCTTGAATGTTTCTGGGGATAGGGCATCTTACTACCACTCTGGGCAACCCATTCCAGTGTTTCACCACCTTCATCATAAAAAATTTCTTTCTTCTATGTAGTAGAAATCTCTTCTATTTTAATTTGGAACCATTACTCCTTGTCCTGCCACTACAGGCCTACGAAGAAGTCTGTCCCCATATTTCTTATAGGCCCCCTTTAAGTTTTGAAAGGCTGCAATAAGGTCTCCCTGAAGCCTTCTCTTCAGGCTGAACAATCTCAGCAGCCTCGACCTTTCTTCATAGAAGGAGTGTTCCCAGTCCTCTGATCATTTTTATGGCCCTCCTCTGGACACGCTCCACCAGGTCCATGACTTTCTTTCGTTGAGGGCTCCAGAGCTGGACACAGTACTTCAGGCAGCATCTCACAGGAGTGGGGTAGAGGGGCAGAATCACCTCCCTCGCCCTGCTGGCTGCGCTTCTTTTGATGCAGCCCAGGATATGCTTGGCTTTCTGGACTGCGAGTGCACATTGCTCATGTCCAGCTCATGTCTTTCCATGCAGTATACAAAACACTTTGCATCCATAGACTTCTTGGGCAGGGGGAAATCTTACTGGTATCTAACAGCTGTTAATGATCTTCCTGAGAGTTGTGCAGTTTGTCCTGTTCTGTATTTCTACTGCTTCAGATTCCTCCATGTTTCCAAACTCATACGTTGTGACATATTGCTCAAGATATTTCTAACTGTTGTGCTTTGTGTTTGATGGCTGAACATAGTAACTGTAGTACTTGGTATGTTAGATCAGATTTAAAAAACTAAAGCATGTTGTTTGGATGTAATTCCTTCCATGTAATTCTGGTTAAGGTTAATGTGATATAAGCTCCATTGCTGTCCTTTCTAAGTTACAAGCTGTGCAATAGAGTATTTAAAAAGCTTCATCTGATCCTGGCTGCTGGGTCTTTAAGGAGAACAAATAAGAGGGGATTAAAGGTAAAAGTGTACTGTAAGAATTTGGCAGGAAAAACTATAACAAAAGGATTAAGTAACTGTCCCTGATGAAAGAGAAACAACTGAATGTGTCTTTTTGATTGAAAGACAAAAGAGGTTTTAGTGTAATTTTATTCATTAGGACCTAAACGGTCAGCTTAGTACTCAAGTTTAATGTAAAATGTAGTGTGAGTGGAAAGTAATAATACTCAGGTAAAAAGAGCAAGTAAAAATGGTGTTGCATTGGTTCTGTTCCTTGTCCCATTGCTGCTTACTTCTGGCTTGGTAATTGCAAGGGAATTTAGAATGATCCATTTTGGAATTATACTCCATCTTGGGCTAAATGCAGTGTAGGCAACTAAATTTCCTGGTTTTCTGAAGTATCTGAGCTTTTCTGTATGTCTGTGTTTGCCATTTGCTGTTGGTTATAGAGAGAGATTTCTTAAAACTTCCAGCAAGACAACTTTAAAAAATCCTGTATACTGCAAAATGGTAAATGCTTCTAAATTGAAAGAATGGCTATGAGTAGACATTGAGGCAGAACCTTGCACATCAGAGTATTTAGGCTAGTTTAAAATGTTTGCTATTGCAATGTGTTGATAATACAGCATGAAACTGAGTTATGTTTCAGCCGACAAAGCATATGGCTGCTCTGTCAGGTGGAAAAATCTTTGAGGGACATACTGAGCCATTATCCTGTGATCTTCAAATAATCTCCTAAATTAAAAATATTTGGAATATGTTGATAACTGTTTTGTATTTTTAAACAGTATTCTGATTATTTATTATCAACTAATGATGACTTTGAAGTCGCTTGAGGCATGGCAGAGCTAATTATTTTATTGGGCTATGAAAGTACAACACAGGAAATGGTTGTTGAAATACCATTCCTCCATTCCTCTTTAAGTATACATTACAGAAGTACATCACAGCCCCTGTAAGCCGTAATGCAAGTGATTCCTTGATTTGCTTCTAACAGCTACTGCATTCTAACTCTACTGGTGCCAGTGAATGTAGGTCTTAGTCTATGTTACAGTTTTGTAAGTATGTATCTTTTACTGAATGACAGTGTTGTCATGCAGTGTAGTGGAAGAAAATTACTGTGAGTACTCCTTCAGATTTGTAAATGAGCATTCTTAGTCTGAGTTTATATTCTTATTATCTGTAAATAACAATCTGATAGGTATCAAATACAGTTTTGAAGCTAGCTACTAAAAACCTGATTCCATGAACATTGCTAATTTAATTAAGAAACAGATTATACCCTGTAATCTAGGTGTCCTTTCAAATTTAAAGTAATTCAGTTTATAAATATGCAAAGTCCAAAACAAACCACTTCTGTGCGACATACAGAAGAAAATGAGTGAAGGGATTTGTGGCAGCTGATTCTGAGAGTTATTTTTATCTTGTGCGCTATTTATAAGCAGTCCATGGTCTTGAATGTGTCGCAGTGCTTGCGTATCCAGCATAAAATCTCCAACTGTGTATAACTACTGTCAACTTTGGCTGTGTCTACTTCTATTTAAAATCAATACCTGAGGATCACTTGGATCCTCAAGGAGATTCCCCTATCCCTACCCCTTGCCTAGGATGGTTTATGGGCATCCATAATGCAGCTTATCACAATGTCTCTAGGCCTTCAAGGATGATAAATATTAATACCATTATATACTGTAAAAGATGTCTTTGAGCCCTTGTTCCACAGATTCTTGCTCTCTTTGGTATGCTGTTCTCCCCTCTGTTTTCTCTCTGTTATCTGTCTGCTGGGAAATTCTCTCTACTGTCTCTGCAAGCTTGGCCCAGAGTCAGGAAAACTCACCAGGGGCCAAAACATAGGGCATTCAAGGAGGAGTTGTTTTTTTGGGTTTTTTTGGTGTTTTTTTTTTTCAGGTTTACATGTATAGATATACAATTAAAATTGTTCTCCAGACTAGAGAGTTGAGAAACCACACAGATGTGACACAAACTTTGCTGTCTCATTTTGCTCTGCAAAAAATCCACCTTTTTTTTCTTATTTCATGCAATCTTGGACAAAGACAAGGCCCTTTGTAAGTAGTTGATACAGGGCAGTGAATTTTTAATCAGCTAAATCCTATGAAAGTCAAATTACTTGTCAAGAAGTTTAATAGTCTGTCTTGTGGTCAATTCTAATATGTTTTGAAACTGCCACCTAATAGGCCATGAAGCACAAGCAATGTCAGATGAAACTACCAAAGTAGCTATGCTGGGAGCATTTTGTCCTCAACTGCATTAACACTGCACTGACAGAATATCCTGACATCCCAGTCTGTCCTTCAAAATCAAGAAAAAAGATCTGATTCTTCTGCATACTTATGTAGCTGACCTGAATAGAAATAACATTAAGGTAGACCAGATTTTAAGGGAAAATCCCTAGATAAAAGGGTACACAGAACCCTATAAGGTGTCTGGTTTCCATTCTTGCCTTCAGCTCCCAGGTTGTGAGCCCTCTTTAGAGCAACGCCTGCCTTTACTCTTGTAGTGTAGCCATGCTGGTCTGTCCTGGCTGCCCTCAGCATTCGAGCATAGGAGTGAGGTGGGTGCTGGCTCTACTTATGAAGTCCTCTTCGATCCTTGCTTGGCAGTTCCCAGTGGGGATGAGGGATCCTGTCCTGGTGGGTACCTTACAGTGCAGTTACAGCTAGGGAGACCGGGAAATGAGGTCAGAGGGCTTACCTGGGGGTAAAAAACAGAGGGATAAAGGAGTAGCTATTGGGGCCGCTGGAGTAGTTAATCCAGGCAAGCTAGTCTGCCTTCATTGGTTCAGATTCAATAAATATTGTGAGTGCTGGATTGTAATGATAAAAAGAATTGTTATTTTCTGTATGACATTGTGAATTGTTGAGATGATGGATAGATTTTGTTGTTTCTGTTTTCCTCAGAATTTTACCTAGATGTTATTTCAGTGTTGGGAGTAATCACGTAAGAGAAATACTTTAAGAGCAATTATGAACACTGAAGCAATCTACATAGCACGCAGAAAATTATGGTAATGTGGTTGAGATTTGATTTTCACAACACACTGAAATACAAGGGTTAATTGTCTGTGGAACTGTGGCATGTGGGTTAACTTGAACAGATTAGATTACCATGATTAGCAGTGCCTGGGGAACAATGTAAAATTATTCACCATTTAAACTGGTTTGCTGCTGCTAGAATGAAAATAACCTATGCAGAAAAAAATCAAATGATCATTACTGAGAAAAGAGAGTATGAATGTAAAGTTTTGGGGTGGGGTGGGGTGTGTATGTGGCTCTTTCATGTGTCTAATTCAATCCAACTAAAACAATTTGCAAAATTATTCTGAACCCAGAAAATATATCTGAAAAATGACCTAGAGAAGTTGTAGAACTGGACAACTTGAAACACCACATTTCAAATGAGAAATGTAAAATGTTGAAGATACTTTATATTTTCTGGAGATATGCCAAAATTAGATAGACATAGTTTTAAATATATAAAAATAATAACAATTAATTTGAATGGCAAATGCTGAAACATAATGGAAGGCTTATTATAGCCATATATTTTCCTGAAAGTCTAAGTAGAAATGGAAAAATATCTCTGAGAAGCAGAACTGTTTCTAGTCCATGTTTTCAGACAGAACTATGGTCATACAAACAAGCTCCGTATAGCAGAATTTTCTACAATTTGCAATTTTTATCTGAAGTAAATTTATTGCAAATTAATGTCTATAGTATGAACATATGTGTTAACTATAGACATATGTTTATATGTATACTGTTATGTTTATCTTCCTACTTGCCAGTGATAAGTTTTTATCTTTCAAAGCTAAAGACATTAATTTTATCTCTTAGTCATGCCCATTGGGTATTGTCTTAAACAAAGATTTACTCAAACAAATTATTTTGTGTTATGTAGAAAGTAATACTTGGATATTATGATTAGATAAACTCTTTGAACACATAATAGTTGTAATTGCTGTACATGTATCTTACTGCTAATGTGATTATATAAATTAATGGCTAATCATTAAACTGTATATAATGTCTTACTATTTATTAGTGCAATTCCTTTAAATAACTACTCTAGAAATTGTTTCGCATTTTACATTTAAAATGGCTCTTAATAAAAACTATTTATTAAAACTTAGGCTATGTATATTTTATAATTAGTAGTCCCCAGTGATATTAATTATCAATCAGGATTCACTTAACTTTCAACAAATAACCTAATAAATCTTAAGTGTGTAGCCAGTTGTCTAATGCTTAGAGCATGGCATTGGGAAATAGGCTATATGTGTCTGGCACTTAGCTGTACCATACAGTGACAAGAGCAAATTTACTTAATCATTTGATTCTAAATATGCATATAAAAGAATCAAACACTGGAGTCTGAAAGGCTGAGTGAATTATTCATAAAAAGCTAACTCAGATTCATCTGGAGAGTGTATATGGTGCTGCTTGGAGTCTGACTAGATGTGAAATGAGTCAAAACTGTATTCTCCACCAGGGAAACTGATGTGGAGCAAGAGAGGTCCTGGCTTCGTTGCTGCCATGGGATGTAGTAACTGGGCAGTCCCAACTGAAACAAGGAATATCATCTATAAAGAGAGAGTTTTTTTCTCCTCATCCCATTTGTTCAGAACAATAGAAGTGTAGTGTCCATCTGAATCCATTCTCTATTGAGTGTCTCTGTAATATGGCTTCACACTGAGGCAGCCTGTGAGGTTATAATTTATTCCACAGTAATCCAAGAGTTTTGTGATGAAGGTACATACACTTTTTGTCTACTACTTTGAATGGTTAATTTTGTTTTTTAAACATATACAAAGTTACTTGATGGTAAGCAGCGTATTATTCTAACAAAATCCTATTTGAATAAATGATTTTTTTTTAGCACTAGATATGTCAAAATTTTGTAGTCATTCAAATAATTGAAGGAGCATTCATTGTTCCTCTCCCCTACTGATGATAATATGAGTAGGAGTCAGTTACAAGATTCAGACTTAAAGTAATACTTTAAACCATTTTTTATCAATCTAAGTATGCTGAAATAGTGAAAGATTGTAAGAAAAAAGTTTTTCATAAAGTAAATCTTACTAAAATAGTTTAGGTTGTTTCTTGTTTGTGCTTGGTGCTATTTTAAATAATTCTGAGCTTTGAGACACACTCAAGTTTATTAAATATTTAAGCTCCCCAAACTGAATTTTTAAAGAACGTTTTCTCTTTACAGGAATCAGGCTTGCTTTGGTTTCATGCCTTGTCTTATAATTTATAAGATACATATTTTCTTCATTGGGGGAAAACCCCATGTATTTATATGTCTGCAAATACTTTGTTCTGATGACAAAGCAATAGGCAGCTTAAGTATAACATTTTGTGCTCCTACTTTTTTCTATTTTTAAGTACTAATACTTAAAATAATTTCCACTTTATTTTCTGTTAGGCCCGAAAGTGGAAGTTATTTAAAACTTAACAAGCCTCCAGGTTTTTTCCCTGTTCTACAAATAGCAACAGAAATACGGCCATTGTGGCTGAAATATAAATGAAGTTCAATCTCTGCTTTTCAGGAGGTACTAGGCTGGAACTTCTGCACGTGGAATGCCACACAAAGTGAAACACCTAGCTACTGACTTTGCTGCTTTTCAGTGCAGAGTGATGCTTTTTTGAGTCATTTCTGTCGTCCTGCCTTTTTTATGTTTTCTACGGACTTTATGGAAAATGAAGTGCTTCTCCCTTTACCTTGTAAATTTGGAGGTCCAACAGGTTAATTGAAGCAGGAGCAGTAACCTGGAAAACTGGCCACTGTGGATGTACAGATCCATTATACGCTGCTTATACAATGATTCAGACATACCCAGAATACACATGGTGTTATATTACCCTAGGTGTGAAGTGCTCAGTTGATCTTCCAGAATTCATAAGCCGAAATACAGAAGCTTAATGAACTATGGAAGCCCAACTGTTAAAATGGATGGAGGTAAGCTAAGGATTTGTCATAGTCTAGGTTATCAGCAGTGGTCCTAAACAACTACAGTACAAATATGCTTTATTTACTTATGCTAATATTTTTTCCGCATTATTATTATTATTAGTAGTAATATTAGTATTATTGTTTCTGAGGAAGAACCCTATCGTAAGTCTCTGCATTACCTACTGATAATTAACAAATTGCTATGGTTTGGATCAAAATCCATGATTTCAGCGTGTTATTATCAGCTAACTCCCTTCAAGCAACCCTTTCCTTTCCCCCCTTGAGTTTGTCACCATTTTTGCATGGGTTCATAGAGAAAAAAATAGCTGAACTTTTACAAAATTAGGTAAGGAACATTCTTCCTAGGAACTTATTATGATGGAGGAAATTATTCTACTCCAACCACTGCTTCAACGTTACTGATAGCTTTTGCTTGAAAACAGAATGTCAGTATGTGTGTTTCCCATATTGCCTGGAAACAATTCTCTCAAAATACTTGTTGTTTTGTCTTTTTTTAATATTTTTTTTTCCTTTTTTCCCCCAGTGGCACACATTGCTTGCTTTGGATATTAGTGCTAAGTTCTTGAAAGCCATTTTAGTTGTCTGAGCACTGAAGAGTAGAGACTTCTTAGTAAATTTGTGTCTATTCATTGCTCTTAGTAGGAGTTATCTATTGTTGTTCAGTCACAATTGTTGACTGCAGAAATTACTATGAAGTCATGAGGATTTATGGATTCAGGTACAAACAGCTTCCAAGAACAGACTAATTCTCAGATAGGAATGGGGGTTTTTTGCATCTGTATTCCCACAGTGGCTATAGAGAGAGCAGAAAAAAAATGATGTTTGGGCAGAATTGTCTGGGAGTAGAGCATTGTCAATGTTTCATGGAATACTGCCAGCATCTGAAGTACATTATAGAAACAAACTCTAGCATGTGAACAGGAAGTTATACAAATGTCTTTTGTCTATTTGGGGCTGAACCTCTATTTTTTATTCATGCCTGTTTTGGCCTACCATGAAGATTATGAAAGTTTTCCCAGTTCATGAAAATAGTCCTCCTATGACTTTTGCTTTCTCTTAGAAGTAAAAAAAAACCTCCAACCACTTTTGCTTATAATTTCCAGTTTGTCTCCAAATAATATACAATTAAAGGGCATATGCCCCAGTCTTTCAGAACAGCAGATTTACAATGCAGTAGTATAACATAGGAACATGTAATAACTTGTAGTAAAGCAATTTCTAAAAAAACCCAACATTTAGCAAAGTAGAAGAGCGGACACCTATTGTGTTTAGATATTTGTAAATTATTATAATGCTATAGAATCTTATTCTTTAATCTTTTACTTTTTTTTAATTATTCACATGCTTCTTAAACTAGCAAGGTGATGGTTATTTGGTGAAAAATTGTGTCAGAATGCTGGTGCAAACTCAAGATGTCATAGTGTGACAGTACATCTGAGCAAGGCAGAGTCGGGTTATGATACAGTAGATAAATAATCTTGTAAGAGTACACTTTCAGCTGTCTTAGGGTATTTTAAATTTGCAGCAAATCTCAGTAAAGATGACAAAGTGCTGATGTACATAAAAATAACAGGGGTTGGAGGAGAAATCAGCCTTGAAATACTTTTTCTTTCAGATTCAACATTACCAACTGTCACATGTGGTAGTCAAAATATTGGTTTATATTTGTAAAAAAACAAACTGCAATAATTTAGATACACTGCCAAGTATTAAGTAATTTCTGTCAGTTGCTGCAGGAGCTCATTAGCAAGAGGCCTGTTATTTTATACAGAAATATAGTCTCCATTTTACTTTTCCTAGGATGTTTTTTTAAATTTCTTTAAAGTCTGAAGGATGAGTCAAGCAGCTGTAGTGGTGCCATGAGCCAGGCAAAACGTAATCATTTTAATATTCTTAATTGAGCTTCTAATTTTAATAGGCTTGCAGGATAGTGGAGAAGATTAGATGTTTGTGGGTGCTGGGGGAGGAGAGAAATAATTAGAAAGGCTCTAAAAACTGACATCACAGTAAACTTTTCTGTCAGTTATCTCTTCAGGGACTAATTTAAATCAAAAAATGTTAGAGGGAAATCACTGTACAAACTGAAGTTCAAACTGAATGAAACCAGAAGTAGGCAGCACACTAAATTCTCTGATTGAAGGAAAAAGGTGAAATTAATTTGGTGGGGCTGTGAATTCTCATTTCAGAAATATTATTAATTCTTTAAATATAGGGAAAAGATTATGATTTTATTTTTATGGTAGTTTTTTGTTTGTTTTACAAGTATATAATTAAATATTTAATAGTTAATTCAGAATACTAAAATCTTGTCATAAAAAGATAAATACAGTTTTTTAACAAATACTTAAAAGTATGTTATCCACTCACTGGATAAGTTTTCAGGGTCTTTAACATGGAAGAACTAATATTTGTGATTAACTTTGTGATTAAAAGATCTCTGCTTTCTTATTTAAAAATAGCTTTTAGTGGGGAGAAAATGAGAATGATATTTTTCTCAACATTTTTAAAGCTAATAATAAGAATTCTAGTTTGCAGGTTTCTATGGAAAATAGAGATTATTTTTTTTAACCAGAAATATTAATGAGGAGAGAAAGCATAAATATGTTGCAGGAATGTACTATGAGGCACTTCTCAAATAAACATCCTATGCTAAGAGTATGTTGTCCATTAAGAATATGGGAGGATTGAACTGAAGGTACCATTGAGCAACTCAGAACACATTTTTGTGTGATTTGTACCTTACTTTTTTAAGATACAAAAGACTTGCTAATTGTAATTTAGCACTTCTCTAAAAAGCAGTTATTGCCTGTATTTGTTTGTATAGGATAGTCAGTCTTCTTTGTATCTAATAAACAAAACAGTAGGCAGACTGATAAAGGTGGTCCTGTGGGGTAAAACCACATGAAGTTCAGCAAAGGGAAATGCAGAGTCCAGCATCTGGCAGTGACTGCCTGGAAAGCAGCTTTGCAGAAAAAAAAGTACCTGAGAGGTTCTGGAGGGCACTAGGTTGAACATGACACAGCAATGTGCTCTTGCTGCAAAGAAGGCTCACAGTGTCCTGGGTTGATTAGCTGGAGCATTGCCAGGACGTTGAGGGAGGTGATGCCCATCCCTCCACTCAGCACTGGTGAGGCCACAGCTGGAGTAGTGTGTCCAGTTGTTGGCTCCTCAGTGCAAGAGACGTGGAGTTACTGGTGAGAGTCTAAAAAAGACCCGCTGAGATGATTAAGGGACTGAAGCATCTGACCTATGAGGAAATGCTGAGAGAACTGGAACTTTAGCATGGAGAAAAGGCTCAGGGATGATTTCTGAATGTGCAGAAATACCCAAAGGGAGGGTGTAAAGAAGATGGACCCAGGCTTTTTTCAGTGGTGCCCAAATCTCTGGACATCAGGAAACACTTTTACTGTGAGGTTAGCAGGAGTGGTTGCCTAGAGAGAGGCTGTGAATTCTCCATCTCTGGAGATACTAAAAAGTGATCTGAACATGTTCCTGGGCAGTCTGCTTGAGCAGGGGGATTGACAAAGAGAACCTCCAGAGGTCCCTTACACCCTCAGCCATTCTATATGTGTTTGTGTATAAGAAAGATTATACATTTAGGTTACGAAAAAACTAGAAAAGTAGGAGATTCACCTGACTGAGGCTCTCAAGATTGTTTCAAAACTTCTGTAGAAAGATTTGGGGCCTGACCAGAGAAGTAGTTAAAAGAGAGAGCAAGACAGCTGTGAATGTTATATGTGGCTGTGATATCAGTATCATTGGCAAGGGATAAATACTCAATTCATAAAGGTGGTGATTATAATAACGCACATGCACCTTCTTGCATATTTAGCAAGCATCAAAAAAGCAAAGGCTGCTTTTCCTTCCATCCTGGATTTGAAAGAAAATACTAATCCATTAAAAAAAAAAGAAGTCATGTTAGAAAAAAAAGTGGTTAGTCACATGGGAATGTAAGTTAAAAAGACATTTGAAAAACAACCCTGAAGTAGTAGCAAGGAAGCATTAAATTACCCTACATTCAAGATCTCAAAGGCAGCTTAACTGTAATGCTAGCTTGCCTGCAAATAATGGCCTAGCAGTGATTCAGTAAATAAATTCAGATAGTAACTGTTGCTATTCCAGTTGCTAAATTTCAGATTTAATAACTACTTATATATCTGCAAAACCCCACCATTTACATGGAATATACCATGCTTTCGCAGCTGTTTGGATCTCCAGTTTGGGATTGGTAGGGCAAAGGAAAGTGGTGGTGTAATCAATTTTTTATTGTAGAAAATAGGACTTTTCCATTCTTAAACATATACATAAATTTCCAATATTTTCTCTAGCCAGAAAAGATGAAATTTTAACAAACTTATCTATACAGAAATTTACATTAATTTTTCACTTTTATCTTTTCTGAAGAAGAGTGAAAACCTTCAGAAGCAATTTAAATCATGCACCGAAGATGTACTTTTTAGAGTGCATCTTTTAAATACCTCTTTCTGTAGCATTTTTGTACATCTTGGTGGGCTCTCAACCAAATGGGGGTGATACTCAACATAGTTCAACACTTTGACAGTGTAACACAGATTTGCCAGTAGCAATAGTAATGGAAAAATGCAATGCTGTGGTGCCTATTATGAAGAATTTTAAACATCACAAGGAAATAAAAACACTAGCAAAAGACTAAATTCCTAAGTTAACTTTCAAGATTGCAGTTTCTAAGGACTCAAACATTCCAGGTTCTGAGAAATCTGGAGATAAATTTTCTCCTCTATTTTTTTGCCAGAAAGTCACACATAGCAGAGCTGTTTGTGATTGAGGGGAATATCTCTCCTTTGTGTGGTTTTTTGTTGGGTTTTTTTTTTGTTGTTTGTTTGTTTGTTTGTTTTTTTGAGCTCAAGGTCTTCAGACAGCATTAGCAAGAACAGTAGCCGCTTAAAATACTTCCTAACCCTAAAGAAAGCTTAAGTGACGAGTTGTTTTAAGAAGGTGTTTTTGAATCAGCTTTGGCAAAGCGATTAGCCTTTTTCAATGTTTTAGTTTAATTTTCACTTAACACTGAACTGTTTTAGCACTGGAATAGTTTAGAGTAATGAGAACCTACCAGTAGTTTAAAATGGGAAGCAAGAATAAGATTTCCAGAGATTAGTTCTTAGTGTTCATTTTAATGTGAGATGTGGGGCTAAACCCTTTGTAATCTTGGGAAATCTGAAATTCTGAGGAGTTGAGAGTTAGGGTTTTGAGCTGGTTCTGTTATTCTGGTATGGACTAGAATGACTCACGTGCAAATACTATTCATATGCTATACGACATCTGGAATGAGTCCCAGAAGATTTTAAGATTGATTTTGAGACTGTTTCAATCTTGAATATAATCCCAAAGTTATTTTGATCTAGCCCCTATAGATTGAAGCATCTTTGAGACTAATTACATGATGTATTGAGGATTAGAAGAAATGGGGAAAGTCTGTGAGAATTGGGCAGAGAAAATTATTGCCTATCAGTAAAATAACTGGTAAAAATACCAATCCAGATCTTGTCATACAGTACAAATGATAGGCACATTTTTTTCTGGAATTCCCTTCCTATATTGAAGACATTTATGGCTGGTAGATTTAGCTGTTGAAATACTAGACTATCTTTCTTAGGTACTTCTGTACCAGAAGATGGAGCTGGAGAGCCTATATTCAACATCTCTGCAGCACAACAGTTAGTTTAGTAGTGTTGACCTGAGTTTTGTAGTCTCCATAGATGAGATCAAACAAGGAAAATGGAGATTGCAGATATTTCACCATTTTATAGCCTTGTAACCTTCAAATATAGTAAAACTGAAACTAAAAACAATCTAAGTAAAATCAACCCAAAGTAGTTAATGAAAAAAGAAATTTCAATGGGAAACATATGTAAGAAAATGTTTAGACTTTATTTTTGTACAATAAATACATGCAGAGTAATTTTAAATTCTAATGAGTTAAGATGAATGGAGTTATGTATATAAGATTCTTACCTAAATCTTTTAAGACTCAGAACTTTATTTTGTTTTTTAAACTTGTGAAAAGTAAGGGATGCAACTGCACAGTTTTTCACAGGCAGACCTCATATAGAAACCAATGTGAATGTACTGTGGAATTTTAAAGTAAGATAACTAACACCAATTAGTATCGAGGGCTAATACACATTTGTATACTCTGATAGATTGCCCTTGTGGTCAGTATTTTTCACAGAATCACAGAATCACAGAAT
>NW_010207979.1:0-10328 GCF_000695765.1 Mesitornis unicolor
TATAACAAACTCCCACCATGTTATCTGACTTCTTGGCCTTTCCCTTGATTCTTATCCATAGGCACTCAACCCTATTGTCACTATTGTTAATCTTTAGGCAGTCATAGCATTCCGTAACATACATGGCCACCCCATCGCCTCTCCTTCCTTGCCTATCCCTTCTGAAGTGCCTATACTCATCTGTGGCAGCACACCAGTTGTGTGACTTATCCCACCATGTTACTGTGATAGAACCTATATTGTAGTTAGCCTGATGCACAATGGCTTTCAGTTACTCCTGTTTATTGTCCATCCGTTCCTCCTGTTTATTGTCCATCCTGCATGCACTAGTGTAGAAACATTTCAGTATTGCTAAGGGCCCTGCCACCTTTTTGAAGGGAAAAGTCCTCATTTCTACCAGGCCATTCTCAGAAACTTCCATGGTTACTAACTCTTCAGTAACCCTTGCATCTTTCTTGGTATATGGAACTCCATCCCCTACCTCCACTGAGACAGCAATGTGAAGAGTCTCACTAGTACACCATCGCACAAATGTTGGCGTTTCACTCTCAGACTTATCTCTATTGAGATCCCTTCCACCTTGAAATCTAGATTAAAGCTCTGTCTATGATCCCTGCTAACTCTTGTCCCAGGATTCTTTACATCCTTTGAGATACATGTACCCTATATGCTGCCACTAAAGCTGGTGAAGTGTAAATTTATCTGTCATTGAGAAACCCGAAGTCCTGCCTGTGGCACCTGTCTCTGAGCCAGGTGTTGATTTGCTGGCTCTTCCTGTTCATCAACTAAGGATTCTCTATAACTGGTGGGATAGAGAAGAACACTACTTGTGCTCCCGATCCCTTAACCAGCCATCCCAAACCCTTGAAACCTCTCTTCATTGTTCTCAAACTACTTGCTGCAATCTCATCATTGCCTACCTTTAAGACCATTAACAGGCAGTAGTCAGAGGGCCTAAATAGGATAGGGCATTTTCTCTGTCTATCCTTGACTCTGGCTCCTGGGAGGCAGCAGACTTTCCTGAGGAGTGGGTCTCATCTGCAAATGGCACCTTCCACTCTCTTCAGAAATGAATCCCCTAGGACAAGGACCCATCCGTCTTTCTTAATTGAAGCTGTTTTTATGTGTGGCTTCATCCAGTTGAGCCTTGGTGGTGCCTATGAGCTACGCAAGTTGCCTACTTATCAAGCAGAGCTGTCTACAATGACTTTCAATGTCATCACAGTACTCTGAATGAGCAGAACACTATTTTTCCCAAGTTGTGATGAAAAACTCAACTCTTAATAATGGTTTGCCAACAAAAAAATCAGATTTTGGGTAAGGCTTAAATGGACCATAAGCTCTTAACAAGATTTCTACTTAAACAATTTCATAATTTTGCAAATGGTACATAAATAGCTTAAGTTTGAAATACAGTTTTTAGAAGCCTAAAAGTTATAACTAGTCTTTCATTTATAAAATAATGAAATGGAATAGTTTGATATTTCTCTTTTTTTTTTTTTTTAATATTCTTTTGGAAAGATGCTGAAATAAGCATTCTTGGAAAGTATCAGCTTTGGCAATAGGGAATTCTTTAATGCAGATTAATTAATTGAAAGAGCCTACAGATAATGAAGCGTCAAAGCCATCTTTCCTGGTAAAGGTGTCTGACTCCTCAGCGTGATAGCTGCCTATCTTGGAGTCCACACATTCTTTCTATATAGCAGATGTGCCTGATGCAGAATAACTTTAGGTATTATAATTCCTCTTGACTATTAGGTAGCTGTTTAAATACATCACACTTTTTAACTGTGCTGGAGCTAGATCTTTTCTCGGACAAGATGGAAGATCAAAATCTGAAACATTTAATGACAAGTCTGTTAAAAAAAATCTATTAAATTACTTGTTATCATGCCCAAAAATTAGATAAGCAAGGAAGATGGAGAGTATGTAGCTAACAAAGGAAGAAATACTCATGTGCATGCTTCCCTGTCAGAGAATCCTTGGAGAAAGCTACACTATGCTTTAGTGTTTCCTACAAACATCCTCAGTTGCTCAGTCTACCATCTTCTTTGTGGGCTGACTTCCAGATGAGAACATGTGGGAAAGCACAATGTCTAAGCTTCCTGTTAGTCAGGAAGGTTAGCCAAATGTCTGAAACTGATAACTGGGAGCAGGGCCAAGAAATTCTTGGCATTTGATACATGCTTAGGTTTTGGGGGAACCAAGCCAAGGAAATCTTCATAGGACTCCTAGGACCATCTACTGAAAGATTTCTAAATAATGCTCTCACTGTAATATTGAGTTATGCTAACGACTGGTGAATTCAGCAGTCCTTGTCTTGGTGCAACTCCCATGGACTTTTGTGGAAGTTTTATCTAATGGAGAATGTGGATTAATCTCTCATTGCTATTTTGAATGTAACATACAAAGTGAGGATGTGAGGAGGTTTGTTGATATTGCTTTCTTTTTTAGAAAGACTTCTGAGTTTCATAATTATCAGTGAAGTGAATGTAGGCAGAATTTCCTTTTTAAAATCACAAGAGCACTACTATCTAAAGCATAAATCCTTTTGCCTTCTGTACAATGTAATTTCTGTACTTAAGTATTACTGCTATGATGAACCCAGTCTCATAATTGACTTGAAAAGGGGGAATTAAGATGAAAGTTATGTGTTAGCACAAACAGATCTCTTTGTTTTCAGCTTTTCTGAGTTTTTCTATTTTTTTCCATAATATACTGTACTATGAACACAGCATATTAGCATCAAAAAGATACTAGCAGCATTGTGACTGGAATATTCACAGCAAATAAAAACACATGAAAGATTTAGGTGTTTTACTGTTACACAAAAAAAAGAAAATATAACTGAGGGAAGGCTAAAATAATAAACAACAGTTAATAAAATAAAAAATTAAAATTTTATGACAATACTAAAACAAAATACTAAAGCATGAAAAGTAGCATTCTTACTTAGAACAATAATTTTTTTCTCATCAGTTACAAAAGACATAGTGTGATATTCAGAACAGCTGAAACAATGGCTATCTTTCAACTAACTTCATGTGAAAGAAAAATTAGCTTTCCCTATAAGATTCCCATCCTTCAGTCTACTTACCTAAAAGCTTTTGCCTCTTTCACCCTCCATCATGTTTTTTAATGTTCTTTCAGAAGACAACTTCCTTTACAGAAAGTCCAGCTTCACCAGCAATATCCTTGGAGATATCCTCTGGTACAGAGGAATCTGAATGTGGTGTAGTTGCTCTATGTCATTCACTCTATAACTCAAAAAGAGGTCCAGCAGTGACATGGCCAGAACAACTTGTTACTGCTAAAAGGCTTAACATCTGAGAAACTGCTCTGTCGCTTCCATTACCAACTTAGTAGCTGCAGCAGAATCCACCTGAACTTTTCATAGATACATACAGATGGAACATCTTCCTTTGTTCTCCTCATAACCATTAATAAACATTGATTGACCAGGATAAGATACTGTTAGTGTGGACCAAAACTTTTGTATTCAAAGTGCAAAGCTTAGTGAATCTGTATAATTCCAAATTCACACAACATTCACAGATCCTGAGATGAAAATTACTTTTTCATTAATAATATTTCATATGCTGCAAAAAATCTATTACCAATACTATAAAATAAAAACTCTTGCAAGATAGCATAGAGTTCAAAGGAATTTTTTTGTTTTAAATTAATTTCTAGTTTAGTATAAATGCCTTATTTGTGACAGTTCCTGAAGAAATTATTAATTCATAAGATGTATGACTACAAATTAATTACATTTTCCAGGTTATTTATACTACTAGTACTAATATGACCATTTCTACCTATTTTGCCAAGTGTCCCCAAGGCAAAATTTTTATTTCAAATAAATTTCTATATTTTTAAATATTTTTACTTTGATATGAATAATTATTTAGTCTACATAAGGTAGTAGTGTTTTAGAGTGTATTGGGTCTGGCTGAGATGAAGTTAATTTTCCTGATAAAAGTCCTCATAGTGCTGCACTTTGTAGTGGTAGCTAGAAAGGTATTGGTAACAGACTAGTGTTTTGGCTACTGACGAGCAGTGCTCAGACAGCACCAAGGCTATCTCTCCAACATCCTCTCTGCCCCGATACCAGTAGGAGTTCTTAATAACTTTTGTTATATTTTTCCAAGTAAAGCTTGACTGGTAGTTTTGGTAGCTACAGATAGTTTCTATAGAGTGCTCTAGGGAGAACAAACAATGACATTTCAAACCACACGATTAAAACAACATGAAAATATAGGCTGCAGAATGAAAAATAGATCAGGAAATGGCTTATGAAATTATTTGACATTGAAATACCTGTAGAATCTTTTTCATGAAAATATGTTTAAGCTTTTTTCCCACTAACAGTGCCAGAAAATAAAACTTAGGTGAGTACTGCTATTCTACATTCCTAATTTATAATCTTCATTGAATTACTAAGTTCAAAAATCACTGACCCTGCAAAGATGCAGGTCAAGTTGCTTATTCATTACAGAATAAGTTTAGTTTAGTTTAGTTTAATTTAGTTTAGTTTAGTTTAGTTCTGTTTTGTTTTGTTTTGTTTTGTTTTGGTAGAGGACAAATTGATCAGTAACAGTATTTCAAGTTGATTTTACATCCTGAAGGCAAGAAGCTTACTTCACTAAGAGGTGTAAAATTGCAAAAAAATTTCTGGATTGAGTTGAGAATTTGTAACTTGTTTCCAATTTTCTTGTTCTTGGGAGTGAAGAGAAATATATGCCACCTGTTTCATGTGCTAGAACTGTGATGGACTTTGGTTTCCTCTGTTTGCTTTTCAGGAACTATATTACATGAGACGGAAGGTTTATTTCATAGTGTCATATAAATTTCTATCATAACATGCATTGTAATTTGGATCAAGCAGAAAATTGAAGTGTGATCAACACATGCAAAATGGCCTCACAGGTTTAAAGAAAATTTCCTAACTATTACAATTTTTTTTCTCTTTCATTATTATTGTACTCAATGCCTAAGCATTGAGTTCTTAAATAAAAAAGTAAATTAAAAAAATTGAAATTGAAAAGAGATTTGGGATTAGTTGAGTTCATAAGATTGCAAACTGGGCAAAATTCTCTGGCAAAGAGAAAAGAAACTCTTGGCCATTTAGAGAGCAAGTAGTTGCGAAAGCACAGGAGGTCACCCAGAGATTGAAGAGGATAGGAAGACGAGGATTTTCTGACACTGCAGACAGCAGAGAAGTTGAGAAGGGAAAAAAGCCAACAAAATGCAGAGATTGTGGGGAAAATCCCATTTCCCCAGAAACAACAGAATACAAACTATGAAGTGGGGAGAAGGGGTGATGTGTCACACAGAAATAATTACCTTCAGTTTTTTCCCTATTGAAATAATCCACCTCCAGTACAAACATGGTAACTCCAAGTAGTAACGGCAATTGATTTCACTACCTCAGCCATGAAACTCTTCAAGAGAACTATGTAAGCACTTTTAAAACAGTTTCAAAGTGTTTTCCCAGGAGGGAGAAAATGGAGTCACAAACAATAAATGATCACTTGCATGCGTTAAACACATATATATAGAGAGAGAGATAGCCCCACAGAAATGTCTGGAATAAAGAAACAGAGGGAAATTAATTATAACCTTCACTACTGCAATTGGATATATACTTGAGAGGAAGATACATAATTAATGTAATTGTTTTAACTTTCCAGTGTACTTCTGGCAGAAAAAAGTGAAACACTGATTTTGAAAGATACAACTTACTCCCACCCTGACAGTCTCATTTCAGCTACATAGATTTAAAATTCCCTATATTTCTTTTGTATCAATGACTTGTCTCATGGGAGTATAACTAATACCTTTGTGATTGTTCTAGCATTATTCTTGTCTTGAACCAATTCTAAGAAATTACAATTCAGTTAAAAGTTTTCAGTTTCCAAAGCATCTGAAGGATGCTTCATTTCATGAACATGCTTATTAGCAAATTAAAAGGTATTCTAAGAAACATTTCCCCTTTCTTTATAATCCTTAATAGCTCTGTGGTTTGTAGCAGGAAACATACACTTCAGTAGTAATCTCTTTGTAATGTGTCTTTGGGGCACAGATAATTCTATCAATGGTGAAGTCGCTAGTTTTTTTAGAATTTTTAAACACTCAGCTCCATTTATCAGATGCAACAACTGCCTGAACTAATCACATGCAACTATCAAACCAAGTTATTTCAGCTTTACACAACTCAAGGCATCAGTCTGATCTCTTTATCCTTTCCCAGCTAGCTGTATTTCCCTTGAAGCTGGTGACTGATCCGCAAATATACATCTGGCATTCACTCACTAATTCCCACTCTATGCAGAGTGCCTGGAACAAGAGCAACAGTTCTGACTAGGTTTCTGGCCTACTGCTGGATGTTTGGAGACCGTGTACAAATTTAACAAATGCTCGAATCTCACATCAGCCAATGTTTTAATTCAAGGAACTCAGTAGAGCAATAGCTTTAATTGATATCACTATAGATATTTATATTTCCTATAGCTGTAAACCCAAGGGAAACAGAGGTTCTATTACCCTGGCCAGTATGAAGTTGTGAAGTATAAAGATTATAACTGGCATTGATCTTCTTGCTTTCAAGTTAAGTGTCTTCATGGCAATGAAATAATCTGAATTGAGAATGCAGATTCTCAACTTTCTACAACATTAAAGCTTAGGTTTGAATTGTGTTGCTGTCACTTAAATTAATTTAAGTTAGAAATCCACATCTGGGTGTTAATATTTTTAAAAGAACCTTTGAATATCTACCACTAGTAAAGATTACCAAGAAGTAAAAAGAAATCCCTTTTTTCAATCTCAAATCAAAATGTTTTTATCTTCCTATAAGAAAAAGAACTGCAAACAATCCCTTTTCTAGAGTAAAGCTAACTTGCAGTTACAATCCGGGAAATAATACTGCTTACAGAACAGGAAAAAAGCCACCCAAACACTTTGTACTACAGACTCTGACAATGCTGCAAGTTGGTGAAGATCTCATTTTTATCTAAAAATGAAATAAAATAAGTCACAACTACTCAGGATAAAAGTGGGAACTAAAATTCCAGTTATAAACTGGAATAATACATATGTTCAAATTGAAGTCCTGTGAACTCTCAGTGTTGTATTATTTAAGTGTATTTTGCTTTAATGCACCAGTAGCTTTTATTCCCTTTGAGATACCTATTAATCAAATAAATATTGAATTTTATAAAATAAAATATGAATAAGTATTTTTTTCCTACTAAAAGGAAGCTTTTATAGGAAGCTGTGGACAAATGTAAGCAAAATAGTACCATGTAAGTCTGTTAAAAGAATTTGAACACATGCCTTCCTTGAAAAAGAGCATAGAATTACATTGTTCTTCACTTTATTAAAGTAGCAGACTGTGAAGCTGTTTTGGTTAATGTGAGCTAAGCTATTGTTCTGGCATAATTACAAATCAGATATTTCCATATTTGTGTAGAAGCAGGGGAGGTGAAAATTGTTTTGGCATCACCTGTTGATTCCGTAGCACTCTTTTTTGTCTTTCTTTTCTAACAGCTATTCATAAGAATTTAATAAGACCTGATGTAATTTTTTAATTATTATTTTTATATTTAAGGCACATGAATTCTCCATGAGGTATTTCAGCAGACACATGCTCAATTTCTCCAGGTGCAACACTGTAAAGAATGACATTTTAACTGCAAATTACAAGTTACTGCTCATTACAACCATTCAGGGTGTGTACCAGTCTGACTTCTGGTGCTTAGTAGTTTTTCCCTTCATAATCCCTAGATGGGTATTAGTTCCTCCCTCTTTTTTACTAGTTTTCACCAGCACTTGTAACTGTTGTAGTTGCTGTTGTTGTTCTCATTAAAAGCCTTTTTTTAAAAACAGCATTCTCGGCAATTACTGAAGTTCAAAAACTACCGCTGTCATTACAATAAATTTACTTGCTACTGTGTATCAAGCCTTCTCTCTCATTCGTAACCAGCCCAAAACATAGTTCAAAACAAACAAACAAACAAAACTGAAAAATGATGGGGTTGTACTCATGGGTGGAAAAAGCCTTTTTGACAATAGTTAGCATTCCTGGAAATAGGCATTTATAATAAAAGTATTGTTAGAGTCTGTCTGTAATTGTGATGCAACCTCAACAATGTTAGCAGGAACACTATGCATGAGACACACATGGCTTTGAGCTCTAGAATACCCACAAACCAGCAAGATACTTTCCATAATTTACTTTTATGAGCTTCAGTTTCAAGTGAATTGTATGGACTTAATGGTTTGGGAAATTATTATGGGAAACAATAATTCAGAGCTGACCTTTTCTGAGCTTACCTGTTATTTGATTGGTTTAGCTAGCAATGTCTTTAATTGAATTTGTCAGCAATGAAAATATGTGTGCTAACAGCTGCTGACTTACATTTTATAATTATTGTTATTGCCTCAGATAAATTTTTAAGTAGGTGAAGACAGAGTAGCACTGAAAAAAGTCACCTAGAGTAGCACAGAGTGGATGTCTCAGTGAAGCTGTAATACTGTTTCTTTAAAAATACATTTCTGAATTAGCAGAAGTTGCAACACTTTTTTGTAATTTAGTGAAAAAAATCATGTTATACATCAGATTATGTGGGTAAATAATGACTAAATACTGTGTTATTTCCTTATCCAGACCTTCATAGTATCATCAGAAAAATTACTTGAAAATTCAGGCTCAAATTCTGCAAATCCTTACTGCTGCTCACCAGCCCAGAAGAAGTCCAGACAAATACAGAGTTGTTCTTTGTGCACAGGCTTCTTTGTGCAGTGCACTGGCTTCTACTCTTAAGTAAAAATATCTCTGGAGAATAAACAGCAGTTTCTTTCAATCATACTATTTTTTTCACCCTCTTTGACAGACATTTTTGTAGTTCTTTCTTTAATGGTGTTCTTTCTGATTTCTTGCCATAGAATGGAGGGAAATGGTTTACATGTTCTACGCCATTGTTAAAAAAAATAAATAAATAAATAAAATCTGAGGAAACCATATCACTTCTTATTAACCTAGGGGATTGAATGCAGGTGAAATTATCTCTAATTCCAACTCATACACCAAAATTAATCAGGATTAGGCCTTCTGATTTTCTAGATATGATTCGTTTTCCTATTGTCATTATTGGAGATTTTAACATTGGAATATAATGAATAGTTTAATCTGGTTATTGAGAAATAAAAGCACTGTATACTATTGGGAACATCTAATGCTCTCTGTGTTTGGATAATGTGGGATTTATCAGAGGCATAAAAAAAAGTACCAATCAGCCTTCTCTCAAGAAAGAAGTTTAATATTTTTACTAGTCTATATGGATGAATTAGATGAAGTGAGAAACAATGAATGAAGGAGATTTTAGAGCAGAAATGTACATCCAAAATCCTTTATTTCCTCTACTATATCTGAAATTACAAATCTTGTATTTTGCTTAATATTTGCAATAAATTAGATAAACACATTTCAACATGTGGGGTAAAAAAAAAAAAGCTATGGTATTCCAGTTTTAGAACTGTCATTAGCCTTGCTACCATCTCTTATATGCAATTTCTTCTAATATAAGTAGAAATAATTCTACTTCAGGGACACAGAATCTTATAGAATCTTACTGCCTAGAAAATAAAAGTTTATGCATGAAAAGAGATTTTGCTCTAAGTACCTAAGATATTTGTTCTTTTTCAGCTAGTGGAGAAATAAGTAAAGGACATGGCTTAGCTTCAGATTTGGTAGAGTTATGTTGTGATTAGACTTCATGATCTTAAAGATCTTTTCCAACCAAACAATTCTATAATTCTATTATTGTTGGCACACAGTTACTGAGAAATACTGAACTGTGTTACATATTTACTTCCACTTCTATTTGCTGTATATTGCACATTTGGGACCAATATCAATATGAAGTTGGAAGAAAAAAATACAGTTTAACAATGGTTTCTTCTTTATTTTACTGAAAGTCACTTGTAATAGATCATTAAGTAGGAAAAATTGATACTATCAACAGATGAGTTTTCAAAATGCCTACGTATTCTATGAAGATTGCTTGGTTCAGGTTTTTATCCACAAAATGACAACGTTCCAGAAGAACTAATTTACTTAAAGCATCTCTACTTTTGAGGGTAAAAGTACTTTCATTAATACTATTTCTGTTTTGGACCAAGATTTTCTGCAGTTCCATTAGGGCTGCTTCCCTAATCACTAATCCTTCAGTAGAAATGAAATGACTGCTTGACTTATGATATTCTCACTTTCAGTATGGATATTTTTAGGAACAATATAGATGTTATGGTTTAAGGGTTACCAGCCT